>NC_091167.1:42442878-42575378 GCF_040958095.1 Procambarus clarkii | reverse complement strand
CTCGGTCGGTCAACATTGGTCTACCCAGTGGACCCCAAGACGGACGGACCCCAGTGGACCCCAAGACGGACGGACCCCAGTGGACCCCAAGACGGACGGACCCCCAGTGGACCCCAGGTCGTTCTGCAGACGACCCCAGACGACCCAGTAATGATGGAAGAGGAGCAACAACGACTCCAGTCTGTCCCACCAACATCGGTCTACCCAGGATGGACCCCAGGACGGACAGACCCCCAATGGACCCCAGGTCGCTTGTCAAAGACCCATGGGAGGAGGAAGAGAGAAGAAAGAAGAAAGAAGAGAGAAGAAAGAAGAGAGAAGAAAGAAGAGAGAAGAAAGAAGAAGATAAGCCAAGCTGAGACACGATACCTAGTGTCCCTTGCTGGTGTCAGCATTATTGCATGGAGCGTAATTGCAAGACAGGATCGTTTGCCTTGACTGGCCGCCCCTCCTACAAGCATGTTGCTCTGTTGAGTGATTCTTCCTGTGTCATGCGGACTTGATGTGGCTGTCAGAAGTAGCTCTCTGAAGGAGGCGTGCTGGAGCAACAGGGAGGAAGAAGAGTAGGATGGGATTTCTACTGTTGGCAACTATATGAAGGTCTCGAAACTTGTAGTCCCTATAGCTGTGAAGAACCCCAATATACGTCTCTCATGGTGACTGACGTAGGGCCAATTACAGATCAGCTGGGACAACCGAATTCCACGGTCCTGTGCTCAGTTCAAGTAGTAACGGCTTTCGGGTTGACCAAGTGTTGTTGTGCGTTAACGACGGAGAAGCGACGGAGGCAGTTGTGTTGAAGAAATGTGGTACAGGATTATCTACAAGACCAAGCAGTGACGTCGCCCAGCCAGAGACAATGGACGTCTGTCTACATATTTCATTTTTTAGAGTAGGATGATGTATATTTGTTTAGCTAGGATGTATTTTTTTTTTTCGTTAATAAAGTTGTTGCACACAGCTAGCTTGCTTTAGCAGTGTTGCAAAAACTTTATTTCGGGGAGAAGGGGAGATGTAACACTGTAAAAGTGTTTGGGTTAGTTTATTTAAAATATATATAGAATATGAGTCACAGACGGATTTGGAAAGGCGCCAGTTGTCTGCCTGAGATCTCACACCTCAAAGCGTTAATGACCTCAAGTGACCTGAGGTCAGATCATGAGAATTTCACCTTGCTTCCGCTAAGCTCTTAATTGTAGTCTGGTAGCCTTCAAACAAGCCGACGTTTGAGGAGTGGCTTGGTAGTGCCGGAGGCTATCTACTTGTGGGCGGAGTTAGCTACTAGGTTCCCCAATATAAACTCGGAGAGCTATCCAGCATGGAGCATTAACAGACAGAGCAGCAGACGAGCCAGGAGAGCAGAGAGAAGACAGCCCTACCAGGGAGGCTGTCGGCCGGCAGGGCGGGAGTCTCTGTCAACTACAGACCCCCCCCCCCTCTCTATTCAACTTAGACTCAGTCCTCGGTGAGTGAACATTAAGGTGACTTGGTCGTGTTTACATATGTTGTGTGATGATCAGGGGCAGTCAAGTTGTAGGGTTCTCGAATTCTTGGATGATGACTCACTTTGCATATTAAACTGGAACATTTTAATTGAATTGTTAAATTATGATACTTCATGGGAAATATAATTATGAATTTATTATTTAAATTGTGTTTAACTTTGTTCCCTAGAGCTTTGAGTTGAGGTGAGAAAGCCTCTGTGGTTACTGGTTTCATGGTGTAGAATGAGTACATGATAAAGATGGGAACTACTAATAATGATCTCTTGATAACATCATTTGAGAATTTTGTGATACAGACAAGTTCCATTCCTTGTCTTGTATGTAATGATCATGAATGGATGGTGGCAGCATTTCGTCTTCTACTATCTACTCTTCTACTTCTACTATCTACTCTTCTCCTTCTACCTATCTACACCTCTCCCTCCACCCCTCTCTGAACTCTCACTTTCAACTAATGACCCTCCTCGCTCCTCCCACCTCTCTCCCTCTCACCCCAAACCCTCACTAATTACTTCACTATTCATTTCTTTCCTTTAGTTTTCTCTTATACGTTGGTGGCAGTGATTATGTATTCTAGAATTCTCTCTAGAGTTTCGGGTAACTGATCAAGTGACGGCGCCTTGTAGTCGTAGCACCTAGGTAGTCAAATACCTAGGTTTACAAGGTGTTGAACGAGAGAGGCTGCCTTAGGAACTCTGGAGGGTGCTTTAGAATAGTTAGCTAACTGGGGACGGGATAACGGACTAGAGAGAGCTGTTTCCCCCGGCCTCGTTAGATAACTGGGGGGTGGAATAATGGACAAGATAGAGCTATTTCCCCCACCCCCCGTTACACCAAAGAGCCAGAGCTCAACCCCCGCAAGCACAATTAGGTGAGTACAATTAGGTGAGTACACACACTCTCACACACACACACACACACACACACACACACACACACACACACACACACACACACCGCCAACATGGATTCAGGGAGGGTAAATCTTGCCTTACAGGCTTGATAGAATTCTACGATCAGGTGACACAGATTAAGCAAGAAAGAGAGGGCTGGGCGGACTGCATTTTCTTGGATTGTCGGAAAGCCTTTGACACAGTACCGCATAAGAGGCTGGTACATAAGCTGGAGAGACAGGCAGGTGTAGCTGGTAAGGTGCTCCAGTGGATAAGGGAGTATCTAAGCAATAGGAAGCAGAGAGTTACGGTGAGGGGTGAGACCTCCGATTGGCGTGAAGTCACCAGTGGAGTCCCACAGGGCTCTGTACTCGGTCCTATCTTGTTTCTGATATATGTAAATGATCTCCCGGAGGGTATCGATTCATTTCTCTCAATGTTTGCGGACGATGCTAAAATTATGAGAAGGATTAAAACAGAAGAGGACTGTTTGAGGCTTCAAGAAGACCTAGACAAGCTGAAGGAATGGTCGAACAAATGGTTGTTAGAGTTTAACCCAACCAAATGTAATGTAATGAAGATAGGTGTAGGGAGCAGGAGGCCAGATACAAGGTATCATCTGGGAGAGGAAATTCTTCAGGAGTCAGAGAAGGAAAAAGACTTGGGGGTTGATATCACGCCAGACCTGTCTCCTGCAGCACATATCAAGCGGATAACATCAGCGGCATATGCCAGGCTGGCCAACATACGAACGGCATTCAGAAACTTGTGTAAAGAATCATTCAGAACTTTGTATACCACATATGTCAGGCCAATCCTGGAGTATGCAGCCCCAGCATGGAGTCCATATCTAGTCAAGGATAAGACTAAACTGGAAAAGGTTCAAAGGTTTGCCACCAGACTAGTACCCGAGCTGAGAGGTATGAGCTACGAAGAGAGACTACGGGAATTAAACCTCATTTCGCTGGAAGACAGAAGAGTTAGGGGGGACATGATCACCACATTCAAGATTCTGAAGGGGATTGATAGGGTAGATAAAGACAGTCTATTTAACACAAGGAGAACACGCACAAGGGGACACAGGTGGAAACTGAGTGCCCAAATGAGCCACAGAGATATTAGAAAGAACTTTTTTAGTGTCAGAGTGGTTGACAAATGGAATGCATTAGGGGGTGATGTGGTGGAGGCTCACTCCATACACAGTTTCAAGTGTAGATATGACAGAGCCCGATAGGCTCAGGAATCTGTACACCTGTTGATTGACGGTTGAGAGGCGGGACCAAAGAGCCAGAGCTCAACCCCCGCAAACACAACTAGGTGAGTACAACTAGGTGAGTACACACACACACACACACACACACACACACACACACACACACACACACACACACACACACACACACACACACGCACACACACACACACACACACACACACACACACACACACACACACACACACACACTCACACACACACTCACACACACACACACACACATGAAAGCACAAGCTTCATACATGGAACTCTGACAGTGGATGGGAAGAAGATTGTAATCTTGATACTCTACAATCCCCCACCAAACAGTAGAAGGCCCAGACAGGAGTACGAGGACAGCAACAAGACATGTATGGATGAACTGCAGAGGGCAGCAACTTTAGCGCATAGAATGAGAGCGAAGCTGCTGGTCATGGGGGACCTAAATCACGGAGAGATAGATTGGGAAACGAGGAATCCCCATGGCGGGGAAGAGACCTGGGGAGCGAAGCTGGTAGACGTCATTGACAGGAATTTCCTAACACAGCATGTGGAAGAAGATACTAGGGAAAGAGGAGGGGATACGCCCAGCCTATTAGATCTCATTATCACTCAGAATGTAGAAGACATCGAGCAGTTGGAACATGAAATACCACTAGGAGCTAGTGATCATTGTGTCCTAGTCTTTGACTACATGATGGAGTTTAAAATTGTGACCAAAGGACAAGAGGTCCGGGAAAGGAGACTTGATTACAGAAAAGGGGACTACAGAAGGATAAGGGACTACCTGGGAGAAGTGCAGTGGGAGGAAGAACTTAGAGGAAAAACAGTGCAAGGTATGATGAACCAAGTCATATTGAAATGCAAGGAGGCTGAAGATAGATTTATTCCAACAATAAAGGAAAAAAGCAGGAGGGAATATAATAACCCATGGTTTAATAGACAGTGTCAGGAAGCAAAGGTGAGAAGCAGGAGGGAGTGGAGGAAGTACAGAAGACAAAGGACAGAGGACAACAGGATTAGATGTAACAGAGCTAGGAATGATTACATTAACATAAGACGAGTGTCGGAAAGAAATTATGAGAATGATATTGCAGTCAAAGCGAAAAAGCAACCAAAATTACTACATAGCCATATAAGAAGGAAGATGTCGGTAAATGACCAAGTGACAAGACTGAGGAAAACAGAAGGGGCATATACAGAAAGCGACAAGGAAATCTGCGAGGTACTGAATGCAAAATTCCATGGAGTGTTCACAACCGAGCCTGAGCAGCTCCCTTTGATTAGAAGAGATTACCCAAGATGAAAGACTATCAGATATAGAGGTGACAGCAGAGGATGTAATGAAACAGTTGACAACACTGGATGCAAATAAAGCTGTTGGACCAGACAAAGTATCACCGTGGATACTTAAAGAGGCAGCGCAGGCTCTCAGCGTGCCTCTGGCAATGATCTTTAATGAGTCACTTATGTCGGGAGAATTGCCCAGTTGCTGGAAGGAGGCAAATGTCGTACCGATTTTCAAAAAAGGTGATAGGGAGGAGGCACTTAACTACAGACCCGTATCACTGACAAGCATCCCCTGCAAAATACTTGAAAGAATAATTAGGCTAAGACTTGTTGAACACCTGGAGAGCATTGGGTTTGTAAACAAGCACCAACATGGGTTCTGGACAGGGAAATCATGCCTAACAAACCTTTTAGAATTCTATGATAAAGTAACAAGGATAAGGCAGGACAGAGAAGGCTGGGCAGACTGCATATTTCTTGACTGCCAAAAGGCCTTTGATACGGTACCGCACATGAGACTGCTATACAAACTTGAGAGGCAGGCAGGAGTAAGCGGAAAGGCCCTAGTATGGGTGAAGAACTACCTAACAGGAAGGAGCCAGAGGGTAATGGTAAGGGGCGAAAAGTCGGACTGGCGAACAGAAACAAGTGGAGTACCTCAAGGATCGGTGCTGGGACCAATCCTCTTTCTAATTTACGTAAATGATATGTTTACAGGAGTGGAATCATACATGTCAATGTTTGCAGATGACGCAAAATTAATGAGAAGAGTTGTGACAGACGAGGATTGTAGGATCCTCCAAGAGGACTTAAACAGGCTGCAGAGATGGTCAGGGAAATGGCTACTGGAGTTTAACACCAGTAAATGTAAAGTTATGGAAATGGGATCAGGTGACAGGAGACCAAAGGGACAGTACACAATGAAGGGGAACAGCCTACCTGTAACGATTCGAGAAAGAGACCTGGGAGTGGATGTGACACCTAATCTAACTCCTGAGGCACATATAAATAGGATAACGACAGCAGCGTACTCTACACTGGCGAAAATTAGAACTTCATTCAGAAACCTAAATGAGGAAGCTTTTAGGGCACTTTACACTGCCTACGTGAGACCCGTCTTAGAGTATGCCGCGCCATCATGGAGCCCCCACCTGAAGAAACACATAAAGAAACTGGAGAAGGTTCAGAGGTTTGCGACGAGGCTTGTCCCAGAGTTACGAGGGATGGGATATGAAGAGCGGCTGAAGGAACTGAACCTAACGACACTAGAGAAAAGAAGGGAGAGAGGAGATATGATAGGGACATATAAAATACTCAGGGGAATTGACAAAGTGGAAATAGATGAAATGTTCACACGTAATAATAACAGAACGAGGGGACATGGGTGGAAACTGGAAACTCAGATGAGTCACAGAGATGTTAGGAAGTTTTCTTTTAGCGTGAGAGTAGTAGAAAAATGGAATGCACTTGGGGAACAGGTTGTGGAAGCAAATACTATTCATACTTTTAAAACTAGGTATGATAGGGAAATGGGACAGGAGTCATTGCTGTAAACAACCGATAGCTAGAAAGGCGGGATCCAAGAGTCAATGCTCGATCCTGCAAGCACATATAGGTGAGTACATATAGGTGAGTACACACACACACACACACACACACACACACACACACACACACACACACACACACACACACACACACACACACACACACACACACACACACTCTGGGAAACCCGTTGATTGACGGTGAATTGCCCAATTACTAGAAGAGGGCAAGTATTGTACCCGATTTTCAAGGAAGGTGATAGGGAGGAGGCACTTAACTATAGACCTGTATCACTGACAAGCATCCCCTGTAAAATACATGAAAGAATAATTAGGTTACGACTGGTTGCACACCTGGAGAACATTAGGTTTGTGAACAAACATCAACATGGGTTCTGAAAAGGGAAATCTTGCCTAACAAACCTTTTGGAATTCTATGATAAAATAACGAAGATAAGACAGGACAGAGATGGTTGGACAGGCTGCATATTTCTGGACTGCCAAAAAGCCTTTGATACAGTACCGCACATGAGACTGTTGTTCAAGCTCGAGAGGCAGGCGGGGGTGGGGGGAAAGGTCCTAGCATGGATAAGGAACTACCTAACAGGAAGGAGCCAAAGAGTTACGGTAAGGGGCGAGAAGTCGGACTGGCGAACAGTAACAAGTGGAGTACCACAAGGATCAGTGCTGGGACCAATTCTATTTCTTGTATATGTTAACGAGATGTTTACAGGCGTAGAGTCCTACATGTCGATGTTTGCGGATGACGCAAAGTTGATGAGAAGAGTTGTGACAGATGAGGATTGTAGGATCCTCCAAGAGGACTTGAACTATCTCCTGAGGCACATATAAATAGGATAACGACAGCAGCGTACTCTACACTGTCAAAAGTTAGAACATCATTCAGAAACCTAAGTAAGGAGACATTTAGAGCGCTTTACACTGCCTACGTGAGGCCAGCCTTAGAGTATGCCACCTCATCATGGAGTCCCCATCTGAAGAAACATATAAGGAAACTGGAAAAGGTTCAGAAGTTTGCAACGAGACCCAGAGTTACGAGCGATGGGGGAATGAAGACCGCCTGAAGGAACTGTGCCTTTCGACACTAGAAAAAAGAAGGGAGAGGGGGGACATGAAAGGAACGTATAAAATACTCAGGGGGATTGACAGAGTGGACATAGACGAAATGTTTACACGGAATAGTAACAGAACGAGGGGACATGGGTGGAAGCTAGAAACTCAAATGAGTCACAGAGATGTTAGGAAGTTTTCTTTTAGCGTGAGAGTAGTGGGAAAATGGAATGCACTTAAGGAACAGGTTGTGGAAGCTAATTCTATTCATAATTTTAAAACCAGGTATGATAGGGAAATAGGACCGGAGTCATTGCTGTAAACAACCGATGGCTCGAAAGGCGGGATCCAAGAGTCAATGCTCGATGCTGCAGACACAAATAGGTGAGTACACTAGTTTAGACAGCCATTGACTAGAAAAACAAATAGTTGAGCACACACACACACGATATTCCTACAAAATTCTCAAGGGAATTGATAAGGTGGAACAAAGACAAACTCTTTAATACTGGTGGGACACGAACAAGGGGACACAGGTGGAAACTGAGTACCCAAATGAGCCACAGGGACATTAGAAAGACCTTTTTCAGTGCCAGAGTAGTTAGTGAATGGAATGCATTAGGCAGTGATGTGGAGGAGGCTGACTCCATACACAGTTTCAAATGTAGATATGATAGAGCCCAGTAGGCTCAGGAATTTGTACACAATTGAGAGGCGGGACCAAAGAGCCAAAGCTCAACCCCCGTAAACACAACTAGGTGAGTACACTCACACTAACTTCCATACTATGCAAGGTGATGGAGAAAGGAAGAAGAGGAACTATCAGCGGAAAGCGCCAAGCCATTACGACTATACAACACTTGGAAGGGGTTAGGATAAGGATTTGGGATGGGACGGGGGGGAAGGAATGGTGCCCAACCACTTGGACGGCCGGGGACTGAACGCCGACCTACATGACACGAGAAAGTAGCTCTACCGTCCAGCCCAAGTGGTTGGACAGGTAACGGAGAAGAATGTGCGAAAAAGCTAGTGGAACATCTGGAGCGGAAGAACTTTGTATCACAACATCAGCATGGGTTCAGGGATGGCAAGTCATACGTTTGCATATTTTTGGATTGCCAGAAAGCCTTTGACACAATACCGCATAAGAGACTAGTGCACAAACTGGAGATGCAGGCAGGAATGAAAGGGAAGGTACTCCACTGGATAAGGGAGTACCTAAGCAACAGAAGACAGCGAGTCAGTGTGAGGGGTGAGGTCTCGGAATAGCGAGGCGTCACCAGTGGAGTCCCTCAGGAATCAGTCCTTGGACCTATACTGTTTCTGATCTTTGCAAACGATCTCCCAGAGGGTATCGAATCGTTCCTCTCAATGTTTGCTGATGATACAAAAATTATGAGGAGGATTAAGACAAAGGAAAATGGCATAATGCTACAAGATGACCTAAACAAACTAAAGGAATGGTCCAACAAATGGCTACTAAAGTTCAACCCAAGTATGTGTAAAGTAATGAAACTAGGGGGAGGAAATAAGAGGCCAGACACTGGATACCGAATGGGAGATGAAGTTCTTCGCGAAACGGAAAGAGAAAATGCCTGTCTCCTGAAGCCCACATCAAAAGAATAACACCTGTGGCGTATGCGAGGCTGGCTAACATCAGAACTGCCTTCAGAAACCTGTGTAAGGAATCTTTCAGAACCTTGTACACCACATATGTAAGACCAATCCTGGAGTATGCGGCCCCAGCATGGAGCCCGTACCTTTTCAAGCATAAGACAAAGCTGGAAGAAGTTCAGAGGTATGCCACAAAGCTAGTCCCAGAACTAAGAGATATGAGTTACGAGGAAAGGCTGAGAGAATTGCACCTCGCGTCGCTGGAAGACAGAAGAGCCCGGGAAGACATGATCACCACATATAAAATTCTCAGGGGAACTGACAGGGGGGACAAGGTTGGATTATTTAACACGGGTGGTACACGCACAAGGGGACACAGGTGGAAGCTGAGTACCCAAATGAGTCACAGAGACATTAGAAAGAACTTTTTCAGTGTTAGAGTCGAAAGTAGATGGAATGCATTAGGCAGTGATGTGGTGGAGGCTGACTCCATACACAGTTTCAAATGTAGATATGATAGAGCCCAGTAGGCTCAGGAACCTGCACACTAGTAGATTGACAATTGAGAGGCGAGCCGAAATAGCCAGAGCTCGACCCCCCGCAAGCACAACTGGGTGAATACAACTAGGTGAATACACACACACATACACATTTCATGTCGGACACAAGCAAAGTGATGGACATTGACGCCTCCTATTGTCATCTATAGTTACAATGTTATTACAGGAATAGGGAAGGTGGGGGGAGGCCGTGAGCGCCTCCCACCGTGTAACACCGCTGGTGCTCCACCACACAAGGTAAACACACAAGCACTCCTCCCAGAGACTCCTCCCGGGACTCTCGGCAACCAAGGATGTCCATGGAAGGATTGCCTTCAAATGATACCCTTAAAATATCCTTAAAATGATGCTCTTTAAAGGATACCCATATAGAGGTGCCCCTTATACTCATAAAATAATACGCCTATAAGGGATACCCCTTAATACGATACCCTTAAAGGGTTACCCTTAAAAAGAACACCTTAAAATTATACCCTTAAAATGATACTTGTTAAAGTTTTACAACTAGCCGTTCATATTATTTTTACCATTTATTATAAGATCCGTTAAATACATTAAAGTGGCAGTTTCTTCATCGCAGTTAGTTTTTTATTATTTAGTGACTGGAACAGAAACTTCCTGCACGTCGGTGCTCAATCCCCGACCGTCCAAATGGTTGGGCACCATTCCTTCCTCCCATCCCATCCCAAAACCTTATCCTGACCCTTTCCAAGTGCTATATAGTTGAAATGGCTTGGCACTTTCCCCCGATAATGCCTTTCCCCTTCGGCACCACATCACAAAACATCACAACACCTACTCGGGACCCCCCAAGGAGGAGTCTTCAGCCCCATTCTGTTCAATGTACTCATGAACGCCATTGCAAATATTGGTTTTCTGGAAGGAACACAACAAGTGGGATATGCAGATGATGTCCTAATACAAGCTCCCACCTTGGGAAATATTAAACAGTCCATTGAACTCCTCGGAAGGAAATGTGTTGAGCTCGGTTTCACTCTCTCCACAAACAAGACAAAAGCAAACTCTCATTACAAGCGGGCAGAAAATAAAGAACTACAAATTAATGGTGTAACACTTGAATGGGTTGACCACTATCGGTACCTTGGCGTCACTGTCGGCTCTAACAAGGGGAAGAAAGAGGAGCTCAATCAACTTATGGGAACAAGCAAAAGTCGACTCAGGGCACTGAAAGCTCTGACCTGGAATGGAGCCTCTATTTCCGTGCTTAAAATGATGTACACAACCTATGTGCGCTCCGTCATAGACTATGCAGCACCAGTTCTGTGCACCTACTCCCAAAGCGATATGAAAAGGCTCGAAAGCATTCAAAATGAAGCCATGACAATCATTCTTGATGTTCCAAGAACTGGCAAAACGTCTAATCTACGAGAGGAGTTGTCCCTCCTCAGTGTTAAAAGCAGAATTAAGGAGCTGAATGGTAAGTTGCAATTAGGATAGCCAGAGATCCCCATTACAATGATATTGCTAAGAAAAAAATGAGCTCTGTGCTACTTTCAGGGGGAAACAGGAGAAGCAAAAAATGGCATCACAGATCAGTCTGCTACCTCGAAGAGCTTCACCTGCTTGAGCAAGCCCGTGAGCTCCTGCCTGTAGAGAGGTTACCTCCCTGGGAGGATGACTCATGCAAGATCATCATCAATGAAATGGCAATGAAAAAATCCAACATGATACCACAAGAAATGAGGCACAAGTATCTCGAGGAAATTTATAAAGAAGCCGGAGATGAACTAGATCAAATCTACACTGCCGGGTCATCTAATTCTGTCAATGGCAGGGTTGGTGCAGCATACACGGTAATCAAGGATAATACTTTCCAACGAGGAAATGAAGAAAAAGCGCGTATTGAGAACTATGCCTCTTCAACGCAAGCAGAGCTAACTGCCATTGTTATGGCGTTAAGGTTCCTTGAACGAAAGACTAATGGCGCAGTGGCCTGCACTGACTCAAAACCCACACTGCAAAGCCTAAGTAAAAATTGGGCAGAAAATTTTGTGATAGTCGCTAAAATTAAGAGAGCTGTGAGAGTACTTACCAACCAGGGGAAGAGTCATCAAGTTTCTGTGGATCCCCTCCCATGTTGGAATGAACGAGCAGATGTGCTGGCTGCTGAAGGCGCTGTAGGCACTTCCCTACCCTTCTCCACCTTCCCTACCCTTCAGCATTATCTAATAAATTACATTAGACAAACATTTAATCATGTTGGACAATAACACGCTGGATGAATCATAGTGAGGATGGAGTCTGTGTTAATTGAAAATGGAAAATGGTATCATTTGCCTGAGCTTGTGGAGCCAGGGGTCGACCCCGACCCGCCCACCACAACCACCTGTTGTCCCGCCAAGTATTATGATGCCGCGACCTTGTGATTATGTACTCACCTAATGTGACTATATAGTGTTGTGATGCTGAGGGGGTAGTGAAGATCAGGTGGTGTGCAGGTGTGATGAGTTTGACCCACTACCAACAGGATGACCCACTGCCCACACCTGCCCCACTGCCCACACCTGCCCTACTGCCCCACTGCCCACACCTGCCCCACCCCCCAGCGCCCGGGTTATAACCCCCCGCAACAGCTGCAACTGTTACGTTGTTAGTGTGGGTGGAGGATGAGACACGTCAAGTGACGTTGAGAGCGGGCAACAGGTGGGCAGGAAGACAGGTATACCCGCGCCCACCTCCACTACCCCAACACACCTGGCCACACCTGCGCTCCGTTGCCTTCACCGGCTCATTTCCTCAACCCTGATTGCCAGGGTGACCATTTGAGGGACAAGCAAGCCCTTAAGGGACGGTGCATGGGCTGGAAGGGCGTGTTGACGTGGGCTACAAGCGGGGGCGTCCAGCGAGGTTGTAACGTAGTAGAGGTGGGGGGAGGCTCATGGGGAGGGCAAGGGGGGAGCTAATGGGGAGGGGGGAAGTGCTGGAGGCGGCGCTTGGGGCAAAGGAAGGCGGGGGAGGGGGGGGGGATAGAGTGGTGGTGTCGGAGTGGGCGGGGGAGGGTCTGGCTGGTAGGGGGCGGGGTGGACCTTGGGGCAAGGCAGGGCGTGAACAAGGGGCTTGGAGGGGGCAGACTGAGCCCCGTAAGCCATGCCCCGGGGTGGAAGTAGCGGGCTCTCCTCCACGGGGCTGGTGCCTTCGGGGCCTCGACGCGCGCATTTTCTGCTCAAACGACGGTCTCGCTATTTCCCGTAAGCCGACCTAAATTTCTCCTCGACTTATATAACATTTAACTAATAATTAATTTTTTTCTAATTTTATTAAGAAATTTTTTTATATATGTTACAGAAAATTAATCCCCACATTAATCGTATTTCAGTGTAGCTTCAAATTGTAACTTTTTAAATTACTAATTATTGACAAATTTTAAATCTGGATTTATCAATTTAATCAATTATAATTAATCAATTATATTAATCAATATTATTTATCAATATAATAATTGTAAAAAAAGGTACAATTTGTACCTTTTTCAAGCTCAACAGTATTTTTTGGAAGGTTTGATAATCAAGCCATCATCTTTAATGCTGCTCACCCAGGAAGTCTGACAATTGAACGACCTTGTTTGGACCGGTTGGTTTTAAATGACCTTGTTAAGACCAGTTAGCGAGTAATCAGTTGGTATTTTGCCGTGATTAATTCCTTCTGTTTATTCTTCCTATTCTAATTGCTTGTCTATTAATGTATTCCTTAGCTGTGTTGAGAGAGCGGTCTATCCGTTACTAGCTGAAAATGTTAACAAATAATTATAATACCATTGTAGTTGTAAAATATATAAATATAAGTGTATCAGTCAGGTGGGTTAAGCTTCGCTGGGTCTGGCGGACAGTGAACGGGTGTGAGCAGTCCGGTCCTTGGGTGTAGGGGGGGGGGGACTCTGATGACCCCAAACAAGGGTCCAGGCTCGTCCATGGCTGAATGATTTGGTTGCAATCCCATTAACTGTGAGGGAGGGATGAGTATTACGTGAGTCTGGCCGATATTTTATTGGTGAGTCTGGATGTATTTGTTGGCGAGTATTGGATGAGTAACCCAGAGAATACACAATGACAGAGATTAGCAGGGGTGACCATTACTTATGTCACCCCGGGAGTCGGTCGGCCGAGCGGACAGCACGCTGGACTTGTGATCCTGTGGTCCTGGGTTCGATCCCAGGCGCCGGCGAGAAACAATGGGCAGAGTTTCTTTCACCCTATGCTCCTGTTACCTAGCAGTAAAATAGGTACCTGGGTGTTAGTCAGCTGTCACGGGCTGCTTCCTGGGGGTGGAGGCCTGGTCGAGGACCGGGCCGCGGGGACACTAAAAAGCCCCGAAATCATCTCAAGATAACCCCCCAACACCAATCCCCAGCCAGTCCCATCACCTCCCCCCCTGCCTCCCCTCCTTGCCTAAGCCCCAACTTCAACCCCCGCTAAGTGCCCCCATCTTATATTGACACCCTCGCCACCCCTACGCTCATTAATTGTTGCCACCGGAGGCCGCTAGTTAGAGCGGTAGCGCAAAAAGCATTACAGAGGGCACAAAAGGTCTTTATCAGACCTCATCTTAGATTATTACATAAACAATTTCATCTATCCTTCACACCTTATAGTTACAATGTCAGCTAGTTACAGAGAAAGTGCTATTTCAATAGCTATATATTTACAGTAAGTCATTATACATTAATGGTAGGTCTTATCGCTAATACATAATAGTTTGACCAATGGAGATAGTCATAGGGGAGCTTCTGTTTATTATTAGTCTTCACAATACACTACTTGTTTCTTCATCTCATATGTCGTTTATCTACTGGAAGCGAAACATGGATACAGTGCAAGGATTTCAGGTAATTTATCCATGGTAATAAGATAGGTTGCCATATCATACAGAGTGAGCTTAGATTTATCTCTAAATGGCTCAATTTTACTACAATCCAAGATATAGTGTTCGAGTGTGTGTCCCTGTCTTTGTCCACACACTTTACACTTTACTTCATCTAGATCCCTATACAAGCCGAACTGCCAGAGATACTTGTAGCCAAGTCTTATAGGAGCTGTGACAACATCTGTTAGTCTACTGACTTTGTTACTTGCCCCATACACATGTTTTACTTCACACATTTCATTGTGATGAACAATGGACCTGCATGTTCCAGTTTGCACTGTTCTACTTTCTTCAAATCCATCCAGGAGTTCTTGTTTAATGACACTTTTAAGGGACCTATTTGATAACTCAAGATTCCGTTCAATACTGTCTTTATTTACTGCAGCCTTAGCAAGGGCGTCAACTTTGTCATGTTCCTGCAGGCCAATGTGAGAAGGAATCCACAACATTTTTATATTTACCCTCTTGCTAAGTATTCTTATATATCTACGTCTAGCTTCCAAGACAAGCACGTTATTACTTGATTGCAAACTGTTTATTGCTCGTAGTGAGGAAAGGGAGTCAGAAATACCTAAGCTGTCTACTTCAGTGTTGTCAATAATTTCGAGTGCTACCAGTATTGCTACCAACTCGGCTTGCATTGTGGACGCTCAGTTACTAATTCGGATATTCCTTTGAATTGTGCTGCCATCGGGTTGATGAGCAATAACAGCTCTTCCTGCCCTCCCTGTAGCTGTATTGAGTGATCCGTCAGTGTATATGGTCTGTGCTATGTTGTTTTCAGCTTGTATATTGTGAATGTGTTCTATGGTGCTTAATTTAGCAGCAAGCTGAGCATGAGGGTTGTTTGTGATTAGTTTCTTGGTGGGGTATGCAGGGGTCAGGATGTCAAAAGGTACTATCTGCCAGGGTGGAAGGAAGTGCTGTACTCTTTCATCTGTATATACATCGTGCAGTCCCATCATTTTAATATGAGTGGCTGTTCTTTGAATCCGTTTAGACTCGCTGGTTCCATTTCGTATGTGTTCTAACAGTGCAACTGACACAATGTTGTTTTTGTTATCACGAAGAAGCTTTAGTTTCATCATAAGATTAATTTCAAATATTCTTTCTCGAATGCCAAGTATATTTAATTCTCTCCGCATGTTGAGAACTTTTGTAGTTATAGGACAGATAAGTATAATTCTGAGAGCTTCATTTTGCATTTTTTCCAGTCTATCAATACTTCTGCCATTCTGCAGGACCAAAGCTGGTGCATGATAAGTCTATCAGAGACCTTATATACGCTAAATACATCATTTTTGCTATTCTAATATTTACACCGTACTTAGAGCTGTACCCCACTACAGTTCTGAGAGCCTTAAGTCTATCTCTACATTGTTGATGTAACTTATTGACTGCAGTTGAGGTACAAGGGACATAGACTTCAAGGTATTTGAAAGAAGAGACGTAGTCTATTGGTATGTTATCTATCTTAAGTTTTCGTGGTTCACTTTTGCTGTTGCCAATTTGTCTGTTAAATACCTTAGTTTTAGCAGCGTTGATTACAAGACCAAGGCTCTCACAAGCTGTATGTATACAATTTAAGACTGTTTGCATTTCGCGGTGGGTTTTAGTATGTACAAGGATGTCATCTGCGTAGCTGATAGTGATGTTTGCCGGACTAGTTGGGATTAATTTTAGTAAAGCATTAATGAGAACATTAAACAAGGTAGGACTCAGTACTCCTCCTTGTGGGGTGCCTAGTTGCATTACTTTAGTTTAACTCTTGTAGCCTTGGAACAGTGCAGAGAACTTCCGGTTGCTCATGATCCTCTACCCAGCACCTTCCCCAGCTTCAAAGCTTTTGCTGCAAGTGTAATCCAAAGGTTTATTCAGAGATGGTTGAGCATTTGTAATTAAATTTAACCAAAGATTGACTTCCCCCATACAACTTTGCACCTATGAGGCCTCCTCTAATCCTACCCACACCACGGGGGGATTCGTGCCACCTGCCCACAGGGAGTGGACGGTGCGGTATAGATTAAGTAATAATGGTAAATAAGAAGCAATAAGATGCTTATCTTAACATACTAAGAAGGTTAGGTGAGGTCGGTGTTTTCTATGAAGCTTTTCAAGGTAAACTAAAATATTCACAACCAATTAGTATATCACATATGCACATTTAATAAGTCAATATTGACTGTACGAAAGTGCGAGAACGGGTTGCCTGCCCACAGCATAGCTGGCTACCCATATAACACTCTCTTACCTGCCCTCCAACAAATCCTAAATACATAACCGAAACACAAAGAAACCCACCTCCCTCCTGCCTTCCTCTACAGTCTCAGGATCCACACGATACAGAGCCACACAACTGGTAGTTACAGAGGCAATTGAGCGTCTATCGTGTATACAAATAAAGGAGGGGGGGGGGGGTTACAAACAAGACAAAGGTATTGAAAAGATACATGTAAGAAAACCATTTATAATTGCCCTAACAGATAACTCTCAGTAATTCTAACAAATGCACTGTTTCCTAACTGCCTCTATTCCAGAAGAGTAATAGTGAATGAAAGCAAGGAGCTGGAGTGGCAAATTGATTAGAATTGATTGAATATTCGATGAGATGGGATTTCCAGGGTGTGATATATTCAGTGAATACATAATGGGCGCCATAACAATGGGAGGACCCATGATAATAGTGACAGAGACATACAATCCTCCACAAATTAACAGGAGGGCCAGACACGCGTAACAATGAAATAATAATGCAAATATATCAAAGAGAAGGTTGCATCAGTTGCAGGATGGAAGAGATCTCAACTCCTTAATGATACAGTTGGTAATCTCGGCCATGGCATGACAGATTAAAAAGGCGGAATCTCCCGAACACACATGACGAATCAAACTAATAGAGGCAACGACGGGGAACTTTCTAAGCAAGTATTTATCAAGATCGAGGAGGCTCTACAGATGGGCGTCTATACAGCAAATCTAAAGTAAGATGCTACTGAGGAGAGATGGCCGGTCAGGAGAGAGAGAGATCCCGTGAGGCTGAGATAAGAGGCTGAGGTAAACACCCCACACTGAACCTATCTCCTGAAGCTGACATCCATCAACCGGATATCATCAGCCACATTGGCAAGGTTGGCCAACATAAAACCTGCTTTTAGGAATGTGAACGAGGCGTCGTTCAGTCTCCCATTTCAGAATACAGAGCGCGGAATTGACACCTCCAATACTCAGAACAAAGCCAATCGCAGACCAGAGGCAGACCCGAGACCCTCTCACGGCTCAGGAACTAAACTCACCATGCTGGAAGAGTGACATCAGTGACATTAAATATGCAAAAACACTTTGGGAAATTAACAAGGTAAACACATTATTTAACATGGGTGTTAAATAATGTTAGCATTTATACGACCCCTCGGAATAAACTCATTAGGGACAGTTGTTTGGAACGAGCGAGGTAGTTACTGTACCAAGTACAGTATAAACGTCTGTTACAACAATTCGTCACCGGATCACGGGAACTGCCGTATTGAGAATGACCTAATTAAGACATTAGCGAACAGCCGAGCGAGAATTGTTCACTGGGCTCACTTTCCTATAAATTATTTAAATTATTAGTGACTAGTCTAAGCTCACTGACACTATCAAAATAAACTCATTGACACTATCAAAATAAACTCATTGACACTATCAAAATAAACTCATTGACACTATCAAAATAAACTCATTGGCACTATCAAAATAAACTCATTGACACTATCAAAATAAACTCATTGACACTATCAAAATAAACTCATTGACACTATCAAAATAAACTCATTGACACTATCAAAATAAACTCATTGAAATCAAATAAGACGTCATGTTGTTGATGCACTTAGGTTTATATATTACCTAGGTGTATACAGGTGTATATATTACCTAGGTGTATATAATACCTAGGTGTATACAGGTGTATATAATACCTAGGTGTATTCTCTAGAAATATTATACTAACCCTAGAATAGTATATTGAATTTGGATTTGACTGATCTTTTCCACCAAGTGTTAGGTTATATTTTATTAAATATAATTTTGGCAGAATTGAAGCAATTTTGATGTTGGATTCACTGATATCCAACATCAAATTGATATTTGATGTTGGATAGTTCAGTCTTTAAGTTAAAACAGAAATGGGTAATCCATCCCCGACGGTGTTACTAACTAGGAGTCTTAATGACATTTTACCCAGCAACGCAGAAGGGAACATCTACCATGTTGCTGTCTTAGGTTTGTGGCACATTTCAACAGTTTTCCGTCATTTCATGACAAGAATTACAAATTTGGTCCCGTAAATCAAATTCACTGAGAAAGTTCAACCGGAAATGTCAATAACATTTATTAAATAAAAACAGAGACTATAAGAACGAATGAAACTACAGAATGCCTATTGGGCCATACGAGGCAGCTCCTAGTGGCCCATACGAGGCAGTTCCTATTGGCCCATACGAGGCAGTGCCACACAAGAGGCTAGTGAAAAAGCTGGAGATGCAGGCTGGAGTGAAAGGGAAGGTACTCCATTGGATAAAGGAGTACCTAAGCAACAGGAGACAACGAGTCAGTGTGAGGGGTGAGGTCTCAGATTGGCGAGACGTTACCAGTGGAATCCCGCAGAGGTCAGTCCTTGGACCTATACTGCTTGTGATATATGTAAATGATCTCCCAGAGGGTATAGAATCGTTTCTCTCATTGTTTGCTGATGATGCAAAAATTATGAGGAGGATTGAAACTGAGGATGATAGTAGGAGACTACAAGATGACCTAGACAGACTGAGTGAATGGTCCAATAAATGGCTGTTGAAGTTCAATCCAAGTAAATGCAAAGTAATGAAACTAGGCAGCGGAAACAGGAGGCCAGACACAGGATACAGAATAGGAGATGAAGTACTTAATGAAACGGACAGAGAGAAAGATCTAGGAGTTGATATCACACCAAACCTGTCTCCTGAAGCCCACATAAAAAGAATAACGTCTGCGGCATATGCGAGGCTGGCTAACATCAGAACAGCATTCAGGAACCTGAGTAAGGAATCATTCAAAATCTTGTATACCGCATATGTAAGACCAATCCTGGAGTATGCGGCCCCAGCATGGAGCCCGTACCTTGTCAAGCACAAGACGAAGCTGGAAAAGTTCAAAGGTATGCCACTAGACTAGTCCCAGAACTAAGAGGCATGAGTTACGAGGAAAGGCTTCGAGAAATGCACCTTACGACAGAAGAGTAGGGGGAGATATGATCACAACTTACAAAATCCTCAGGGGAATCGACCAGGTAAACAAGGACAAACTATTCAACACTGGTGGAACGCGAATAAGGGGAGATAGATGGAAACTGAGTACCCACATGAGCCACAGAGACGTTAGAAGGAACTTTTTCAGTGTCAGAGTAGTTAACAGATGGAATGCATTAAGCAGTGATGTGGTGGAGGCTGACTCCATACACAGTTTCAAATGTAGATATGATAGAGTCCAGTAGGCTCAGGAATCTGTACACCAGTTGATTGACAGTTGAGAGGCGGGACCAAAGAGCCAAAGTTCAACCCCCGCAAGCACAAATAGGTGAGTACCAACGCCACCTAGCCCCCACCACCTACACCACCTAGCCCCCACCACCTACACCACCTAGCCCCCACCACCTACACCATCTAGCCCCCACCACCAACGCCACCTAGCCCCCACCACCAACGCCACCTAGCCCCCACCACCAACGCCACCTAGCACCCACCACCAACGCCACCTAGCACCCACCACCAACGCCACCTAGCCCCCACCACCTATCCCACCTAGCCCCCACCACCAACGCCACCTAGCCCCCACCACCTACACCATCTAGCCCCCACCACCTACACCATCTAGCCCCCACCACCAACGCCACCTAGCCCCCACCACCAACGCCACCTAGCACCCACCACCAACGCCACCTAGCACCCACCACCAACGCCACCTAGCACCCACCACCAACGCCACCTAGCCCCCACCACCTACACCATCTAGCCCCCACCACCAACGCCACCTAGCCCCCACCACCTACACCATCTAGCCCCCACCACCAACGCCACCTAGCCCCCACCACCAACGCCACCTAGCCCCCACCACCAACGCCACCTAGCACCCACCACCAACGCCACCTAGCACCCACCACCAACGCCACCTAGCACCCACCACCAACGTCACCTAGACCCCACCACCAACGCCACCTAACCCCGCAGCACCAACGCCACCTAGCCCCCACCACCTGACACAGGAAGACCCAACCACCCACTCACCTAACCGGACCATTTGCGCTCCAAATGGTTGTGATCACAGAGAAAAAAATCACTAACCCGCTTCCTTTCCGACGAATCACCCTTACGGCCGAGGGCCACAGAGGCGAGACTGGTAAATCATCAACACAATACGACCATACTCCTTAATCATGTATATTGTGTATACATACAAGAATAATATAATAAAATGAATAATAGATCATACGACCTTAATACATTATGAATAATAATAGATCATAATACATGATAAGAAGATAGTGATAAGTAGTATGTCTGTCACTGAAAGTTTGCATAGTATTTTATTAAGCATTTTGGTTAATTCTTAATTCGCTTCTAATGACACTGTTGGTTAATGACAGTCTGGGTTAATGACTACTCACCCATTCAACCACTAGCCAACCAGTGTGGTGGATGTAGGATAGTGAAGCGAGGCTCGACACCGAGGGCTGAAACCTCCATGTTGCCTGTTCACCATCCATAGTTCTCCTATTGCAGCCTCCCTTGGTACCTGATGCATAAAACTGTTTGTGTTTGTAGCCAGCAAGGGGCCCAACACAGCCAGGCTGATCCAGAAACTTGTAAAAAAAAAAAATTCCCCTTTAAAGCTATGCCAGTGATTACAGCTAAATTTTTTGATGTAGTAATTGCTGGAATTTCACGATATTATTGAAACGTGAAACTGCAAAAAAATTCAGTCCTGGCCAATTGGATAGCCTAGTGTGTATTCCCTTGTGACTGGTATATGAGAAGATAACTAAACCATTTCTCTTAAATTTGCTGGTCCGTATTCCCTGCATCAGTGAATATAATCATCCTCACTGTTCTGTGTGACAGTGAATATAACCAGCATCTTCACTGTTCTGTGTGACAATGAATATAATCACCATTCTCACTGTCCTGTGTGACAATGAATATAACCAGCATCCTCAGTCCTGTGTGACAGTGAATATAATCACCATCCTCACTGTCCGTTGGTGTGACAGTGAATATAATCACCATCCTCACTCAGTCTTGTGTGACAGTGAATATAATCACCATCCTCACTGTCCTGTGAGTGAAAATAATCACCATCCTAACAGCAACAAGACCCCAACTGAATTACATCGATTAGGTAAAAATTGTATATTAATTTTGTCACTGAAGATGTTTAAAGATAAAAAAACAAACAAATATTCTTAAATTTGTCGCTCCTCGTAGCCTCGCGGACCGTTGTGTTTACACCGTGTGCTCATGGATAAGCGCTTGTGCTCATCTAATTAAACTCACCTAAATGTGCTTCCAGGAGAAGGGAGGAGCGATTAGCTCTTAAGCCCCCGCCTTGCCAACTTTTAAAAAGTCTTGTCTGCCAATCCCGTTTCTAATCGTGGCTTTTTGAGAACGAGTTTCTTCAATCAGGTTATATCATTAGCCGTCCTAACGCGCTCCAGTGACTACGCCTTCACTCAGGTGGGTGTTCCTTGACGTCTGTGTGGGCTACTGTGTCTCCTCTGTTCATTCATGGTCTCTTCTTTCCTGTTCTTCATAGTGAACATGTGTTCTCTCGTGGTGCATGTCCCCCCCCCCCCCACCACACACTCCTCAGTTACTGCTCCCCAATTAGCTATAACTATAATTATGAATTATTGTCTATACATAGTTATTATAATCTGCTCTGTATCACCCATATCCTGTTCCACGCCACCCATATCCTGCCCTACATCACCCATATCCTGCCTCTCACCACCCATATCCTGCCCCACACCACCCATATCCTGCCTCTCACCACCCATATCCTGCTCCACACCACATATATCCTGCCCCACATCACCCATATCCTGTACCACACCTCATATATATCCTGCCCCACACCCCATATATCCTGCCCCACACCACCCATATCCTGCCCCACACTACATATATCCTGCCCCACACCACCCATATCCTGCTCCACACCACTCATATCCTGCCCCACACCACATATATCCTGCCCCACACCACATATATCCTGCCCCACACCACCCATATCCTGCTCCACACCACTCATATCCTGCCCCACACCACCCATATCCTGCCCCACACCACCCATACCCTGCCCCACACCACCCATATCCTGCCCCACACCACTCATATCCTGCCCCACACCACCCATATCCTGCCCCACATTTCCCATATCCTGCCCCACACAACCCATATCATGCCCCACACCACCCATATTCTGCTCCACACCACCCATATCCTTCCCCACACCACATATATCCTGCCCAACACCTCCCATATCCTGCCCCACACCTCATATATCCTGCCGCTCACCTCCTATATCCTGCCCCACACCTCATATATCCTGCCCCTCGCCTCCCATATCCTGCCCCACACCACCCATATCCTGCCATACATCACCCATATCCTGCCCCACACCACCCATATCCTGCCCTACATCACCCATATCCTGCCCCACACCACCCATATCCTGCCCTACATCACCCATATCCTGCCCAACACCACCCATATCCTGCCCTACATCACCCATATCCTGCCCAACACCATTCATATCCTGCCCTACATCACCCATATCCTGCTCTACACCACATATATCCTGCCTCACACCACCCACATCCTGCCCCACACCACATATATTCTGCCCGACACCATCCATATCCTGCCCCACACCACCCATATCCTGCCATACATCACCCATATCCTGCCCCACACCACCCATATCCTGCCCTACATCACCCATATCCTGCCCCACACCACCCATATCCTGCCCTACATCACCCATATCCTGCCCAACACCACCCATATCCTGCCCTACATCACCCATATCCTGCCCAACACCATTCATATCCTGCCCTACATCACCCATATCCTGCTCTACACCACATATATCCTGCCTCACACCACCCACATCCTGCCCCACACCACATATATTCTGCCCGACACCATCCATATCCTGCCCCACACCACCCATATCCTGCCCCACACTTCCCATATCCTGCCCCACGTCACCCATATCCTGCCCCACACAACCCATATCCTGCCCTACATCACCCATATCCTGCCCCACACCACCCATATCCTGCCCCACATTACTCATATCCTGTGACTCCCGTGTCAGTCCAGGAGAGTCCTGTGACAGTCCAGGAGAGTCCTGTGGTCCTCGTGACAGTCCAGGAGTCCTGTGACCCCCGTGACAGTCCAGGAGAGTCCTGTGGTCCTCGTGACAGTCAAGGAGAGTCCTGTGGTCCTCGTGACAGTCAAGGAGAGTCCTGTGGTCCTCGTGACAGTCAAGGAGAGTCCTGTGGTCCTCGTGACAGTCAAGGAGAGTCCTGTGGTCCTCGTGACAGTCAAGGAGAGTCCTGTGGTCCTCGTGACAGTCAAGGAGAGTCCTGTGGTCCTCGTGACAGTCAAGGAGAGTCCTGTGGTCCTCGTGACAGTCAAGGAGAGTCCTGTGGTCCTCGTGACAGTCAAGGAGAGTCCTGTGGTCCTCGTGACAGTCAAGGAGTCTTTTTTCAAGTACTCTCCGCAAGACTTGCATGGGAAGTGTGGGTATGGATGGAAGGTTGTAACAACTGGGTATGGATACGATTTTAACTCAACACAAAATAGAATACGAAACAAGGAATACAAATTGGATAAGTTTATATCCAGGGGAAGACCTGGGTAAATACTGGTTTGGAAACAGGGCTGTTGGTATGTGGAATTGGTTGCCAGGTAACATAGTAGACGTGGGTTTGTTTCAAGCGTAGGTTAGACATACTGAATATGAATGAGTTTGGATAGTTATAAAAGTCTCTGCCTCGTACGGGCCAATAGATTTTAAGTTGTCTCTTTAATTCTTATCTCCTTCAAATGCATATTTGTAGTCTTAATCCATTTTTTTTAGCTAAGGATTGGCACCCGGTCAGGATACGAACCCAGGCCAAAGTGCCGGACGAGTGCTTTACCACTACGCCACTGGGACAATATATGGACTCAAGAGGTCTAGAATTAGTCAGATCTTAAACTTACAGTAAGTCACGTGTGTGATTAGCCAGTTAGGGCATCAATAATCCAATCAACAAGACTATGATCAACCAGTCATTATTAATCAAAAGTGAATCAAGGTTTATAACGAATAATTTGCACATATAGTTAATTGTTAAGTGAATCACGCCATCATACCACCATGATCACTATCAACAATGTGATAGTGATATTCACCTTTATAAGGTGAATATCAGTTTGTACGGAGATATCAGTATTATCAGTTTATAAGGGGATGAATATCATATGAGGAGATCGGATCCCGAATCAATGCAGTTCGTAAGGGTTCACTATAAATTGATAAGGAGATCATTATGAACTGACAAGTGGATCACTATCAGACGATAGGAGAATCACCATCTCATAAGGTAATCATTTTCAGCGTCACTGCCACAGGATAAACATACTGATGGACACATTACCTGGTGTAATTAAGGAATAATTATCAAACAAACTGGCAAAATTTCATCTTTCGTTATTATTTCAATATTCATTATGTACATACATACAATAACTGCCAATATAGTCTTTCAAACATACAAAGCAGTTATACAAGAAGAATTATACACCATTAACAATCCTCTGTCTCTCTCTCTCTCTCTAGACAATTCTGTACAATAACTTCACATTAAAACATTTTTTTTATCCAATAAATCTGTATTCAACAAAGCAACAGAGGTGAAACGTGGCCCGATTACTCCCCCTCCCCCCCTTTAACAAAAGACAATTATTGGGGGGCTCCAAAACTCATTCATGTGTGGGGGGGGGGGGAAGACAAGGAGTGGAGAAGAGGGGTCAGCCCCTTCTTAGGGTGGCAGGGAAGAGGGGGACGTGGGAGGGGGTCCTTGTTCCCCCTTCCCCCCCTCTTCTCCATAACATTCATACAATAAAAAATCAAGTAGAAAAATACGCAATGGGACGTGGTGAGAGAACAGAGCTTCTTTTGTAATACATGTGTATGCTTACATATACACACACATATTATATATAAAATATTATATATATATATATATATATATATATATATATATATATATATATATATATATATATATATATATAAATATATATATATATATATATATATATATATATATATGTCGTACCTAGTAGCCAGAACTCACTTCTCAGCCTACTATGCAAGGCCCGCTTTGCCTAAAAGGCCAAGTTTTCCTGAATTAATATATTTTCCCTAATTTTTTTCTTATAAAATGACAAAGCTACCCATTTCATTACGTATAGGGACAATTTTTTTTCATTGGAGTTAAAATTAACGTAGATATATGACAGAACCTAACCAACCCTACCTAACCTAACCTAACCTATCTCTATAGGTTAGGTTAGGTTAGGTAGCCGAAAAAGTTAGGTTAGGTTAGGTTAGGTAGGTTAGGTAGTCGTAAAACAAATAATTCATGAAAACTTGGCTTATTAGGCAAATTGGGCCTTGCATAGTAGGCTGAGAAGTGCGTTCTGGCTACTAGGTACGACATATATATATATATATATATATATATATATATATATATATATATATATATATATATATATATATATATATATGTATGTATGTATGTATGTGCAAACATAAACTGAACACAAGAGGAAGTCTGTTAACATCGGATATTGGTTAATTTGTGACAAAAGGCAGGTAAAGTGAACTCAATGCCAGAGCTAGTGCAACCTAAGCTGCTCCTCACAACAGCACTTCTTAAGAACAAGCGAGGCTTCATGGCACTCAAGATCCAACACATATTGAGCCAAGCTGTCAAGATCTGAGGCATCCTGAACACTACTCGCTGCCCAAAGATGAGAGGAGGAGGAGGAGGGAGGCTGCAGAGTACTGGCACACCTGGCACTGATTCACCCCCAACAACCTGGGCCCGAATACCACGAAGGACGACCCACCACGTCCCCTCTCTTC
The DNA here is from genome assembly GCF_040958095.1 of Procambarus clarkii. NCBI lineage: Eukaryota > Metazoa > Arthropoda > Malacostraca > Decapoda > Cambaridae > Procambarus > Procambarus clarkii. The sequence goes on along the minus strand of NC_091167.1, from coordinate 42,548,540 downwards.
GTGACAGGCTTTTATAGCTTTATGACATACCCATCTCCCCCCACCCCACCCTTAGGAGGTCGCCGCCACCCACCAATATCACATGCAGGAGCTGACCGACTCTCCTAACGAACTAAACACCAAGGACAAAAATCTAAATAACTCTTCTCTGACAAGGATATTCACGGTGCAATTTACAAAATATATCTGTCCCTCGACTCACTCACTCTCACACACACATCGCATCACAAAATCTGTTTCTGGCATTTAGCTATCTATATATAGATATATATATATAATATAAACATTCATAGCCATCTTGGATCCAAACACAATCTTCCATAAACACTTGACGAGTGACCAAACGCTAATTATTTGTCCTCCAAAACTTTCCCATTGTGTTGCCTTTTGTATATGGTCACTAGAGTGTTCTGTCCACGCTGAGGTCCACTTGAGGGCGGTGGTCGTGCACTGCTGCCCTCCACTTTGTGCACGAACAGTACAAAGTAGCAGCAGCAGCACCAGTCGCTATCCTCCCACCATCTTTCTTGTGACATCTCCACAGTTGCATCCAGCAGTGACGTGTGTGTGATGTCACATCGTCAACAGCACTAGCTCTCTCTATAGAACATTATTTTCCTTTCATTGGAAGCCAGAATGAGGTCACTCAATCACACAGTAGTTGCAGCAACGATGGCCAGAAAATATAGCCTCTATAAGGTGGCATCTCTCAGGCCCGGCTGTGGCGCCTGTCTGCGCCCACAGTCACTGAGGGGAGGAGGAAGGGGGAGAGAGGGGGACACAGGAGGGAAGGAGTAGACTCCCTCCCTGATCACTTGACACAAGGGGGGGTGAGGGGGGGGGAGGGAAGCCATGTCGGGCGTTCTTTTCGTCGCAAAAACATCCGCACAACAACATTAACTGATCGACTAGAAGGTACTGGGGTGGCCCACTAGAAGGTACTGGGGTGGCCCACTAGAAGGTACTGGGGTGGCCCACTTTGAAGGTACTGGGGTGGCCCACTTTGAAGGTACTGGGGTGGCCCACTCGCAGTCACCCTGGTGGAGCCCCTGGGGAAGGGGTGGTGTTGGGGCTGTGGTCGAGGGGAGCACCAACACTGGCCACGCCAGCAGCAGAAGGCGCAGCAGCACCACCAATGGGCGGGGAAGCGAGGGCGGGCCAGGAGTGGCGTTCAGCACACCATTCCCCACCCACTCTGCCCACCGTAACTGAGGGCGGCTGTTGCTACCCGCCCAACACACGCCCTCCCCCGCCCAAAAGTAACACCATGATAAACTGTTGAATAAATTAATAATGATGTGTGGGCGTGTCCGTCGTGGCGGCTGCCCCACCTGCTGCCCACGGCCTTGATCCCTGAATGTGGCCGCTGACACCGGCTGTGGCCCGCGGCGCCCACCGGCTGTGGCCCGCGACGCCCACCGGCTGTGGCCCACGACGCCCACCGGCTGTGGCCCACGACGCCCACCGGCTGTGGCCCGAGACGCCCACCGGCTGTGGCCCGCGACGCCCACCGGCTGTGGCCCGCGACGCCCACCGGCTGTGGCCCGCGACGCCCACCGGCTGTGGCCCGCGACGCCCACCGGCTGTGGCCCGCGACGCCCACCGGCTGTGGCCCGAGACGCCCACCGGCTGTGGCCCGCGACGCCCGTGACTAGGGGGAGAGCGCGCGCCCACGCCACCAGCGACGTGCCCCTGAGGCCGCCCTCCTGGCGGGTATGGGGAGGGCACGGGCCGGCCACCCTGGCCCCGGGGTATTAAAGCTTGAGAGGGTGACCTGCGGCTCTCTGCGCCTCACGCGCAGTCGTGCAACGGCCGCTTCTCCGGCGGTGGCGGTGGCGGCGGCGGCTGGAGGCGTGGCGGCCGCCCCTGGGGACACCGACACCCGTGGCTGGTGCAGCGCTGGTAGGTCATCTCCAGGAGGCGGCGCGCCCCTGTTAGCGGCCAGTAGCAGAGGAGGCAGGGCAAGGGTATGGAGGCCAGGGCTAGGCACGCCCACCCCAGTACCGCATGCGGTCCCCCGCACGAACACGGGTGATCTGCGGCTGCGGCAAGGCCGGCCTCGCCGTCTTTACCGCAGTGGTAAAGCACGCCTTTAACACAGCACAAACATGACGCATAGTCGACTGCGGCTGCAGGCGAGCAGAGGCACTTGTTGCGGCAGAGCCAGGCCGCAGGCGGGGGCCGCGGCCGGGTGCACGCCTCACAGCGACACCGCCCACACCATGAGCAGATGATGGACTCGCCATCAGCATCCTCCCGCCCGCCCTTAGTAAAGGTTATGGCCGCCGGCTGTTTGCTGATGACTGGTGTGCGGGATCCAGCCGGCTGTTGCTGCTGCTGCGCCTGCTGCAGTGTCGTGCTTCCACTAGTGCTGCCCTTAACGGGCACCGCGGTCACGCTCGAGTGAGAAGATGTGAGCTTGGCAGGCCGCTTGCCGCTGGAGCGCGCAGGTGCGCCGTGCACGAGCGCGAGGTCGAGGTGGGATCGCGAGGTGGGAGTGCTGGAGTGGTGGTGCGTGGGGCGCGGCCGGGGCGCCACGCGGTGTTTGAAGGGTGTGTCCACGTAGAGGTTAGTGGTGCGCTGGTGGTCTGGCCGGGGTACGGCCAGGGTGATGGCGCTACCCTGGGGGCTGCTGGCGGCGCCCGACCCCTCACAGCCGCCCGCGCCGCCCCCGCCTTGGCTGCCGCCATCCTGCGACATCACCGGACGCACGCAGCTGCCATCCTGTCCTCAGCCGCCGCTCCACAATACTCTGCAATACATACAAATCAAATCAATACTCTGTAATACAAATCTCTGCAACACTGTCAACAATCATAATAAACACCTACCTTGGCCTGTACAACCATAACACTATCAGCAACACATCAAAAGTTCATCTTGCAACTATTACAGAAACTTCTTCACATTTCTAAACTTGCAACTGTAAGCCTGAATCTGCATCAAAAGGTTTACTAAACACCAAAATAAGACACTCACATATTCTTACCGAGACCCCAATTAAAATTAAGTATAGCAACAAACTGTCCCACATAATATACCCTGCAAGCACCAGGATGGAGAGCGAGGGGCTCAGGCCATGGCCACAATCACCCATCGCCCTGGGCATTTCAAAATGGCCACCGGCATAAAAACAGCAACAACAATCCCCACTAACCCCAAGTTGCTTTCAATTCCACATGTTCCGAAGTCGTCAGATCTTTACCCACAAACCGGGAAGATTGACATTTTAAAAAATTTGTTTAAATTTACGTAAAACAACGACTTGTAGCGACCAAATTGAGTAGTCATCAAAGGAGCCCCCAAGCACGACAGGACGTGGAGGTGGCTTGGTGATTGCTGTGTGTTAGAGTGAGGTAGGTGTAGCAAGTGTGTTTACACTCAGGGTTGCTGAGTGTGGTAAGCCCAAGGGTAGCTGTGTTTTGGTCCTAGTTGCTGTGCTGAGTTTGGACACATGGTTATCGTGAGTTTATCCAGGTAATGCTGTGAGTGTGTATATCTTAATAATGATGTGAGTTTTTATCCTCATGATGCTGTGTTTATCCACATAATGCTGTGTGTATAACCTGGTAATGTTGTGCGCATATCCTGGTAATGCTGCGAGTGTTTATTCTGGTGATGCTGTGTGTTTATCCTGGTAATGCTGTGTTTTGCCATCGGATGCTGAAAGCGTTTTTTAGGAAGCAATCTCTACAATAGATTATCTCGGTTGCCACTATGCTGTATTTTTGCCCTACTGGGAAGCTTTTTTAGAGTTTCTGATAACTGCATTAAATAGTTTAAAGTCATAACGTTTTCTTTCCTGCAAGCCTCATTGGCCAATCGATCTACAAAGTCATGTTTTCCAACTCCAACATGGGATGAGATCCACACAAATTTTATACAATAGTTATCATTGGCAAAAATGACATCGAAGTGAGGCTCCCTCGCTGCCCCAAGTGAGGCTCCCTCGCTGCCCCAAGTGAGGCTCCCTCGCTGCCCCAAGTGAGGCTCCCTCGCTGCCCCAAGTGAGGCTCCCTCGCTGCCCCAAGTGAGGCTCCCTCGCTGCCTCAAGTGAGGCTCCCTCGCTGCCCCAAGTGAGGCTCCCTCGCTGCCCCAAGTGAGGCTCCCTCGCTGCCCCAAGTGAGGCTCCCTCGCTGCCCCAAGTGAGGCTCCCTCGCTGCCCCAAGTGAGGCTCTCTCGCTGCCCCAAGTGAGGCTCCCTCGCTGCCCCAAGTGAGGCTCCCTCGCTGCCCCAAGTGAGGCTCCCTCGCTGCCCCAAGTGAGGCTCCCTCGCTGCCCCAAGTGAGGCTCCCTCGCTGCTCCAATTGAGGCATTTTGGTAAATAATATGATGTTCCTCACTGGACCAAATGAGGCTTGGTCACTCTGAGGCAAGCAATGAGGTCAATGTTGCAACTATGACCGTCAACCCTTAAACAACGGCGAACGTCATATGGTGTATTTTAATCAATCGTGCAGAGTCCGGTAACTGCCACATGACATTTTTACCATACATCTGTAAGGAAATTAGGGGAGGTCGGATGGGGGGTGGTTGCTTAAAAACACAACCTATATTTACCAGGATTTTAAATCTGGCTCTGTTCCTAATAAAATGATAAACCTTGTTATTATACGTAAAGATAAGTAGAATAATATTGTGGATGTTGCATCATCATGTATACAAAACATTAAGGGACCATTTCTGGTATTTTTCTTGTCACTTTTTTTTTTTTTTACCCTGAATCCTACAAGAAAATGTAAAATGAATATGTGAATCCTTATTAAAGTTTCAGTGATGTCAATGTCAGAATTTGAAGTTCATTATACCAACGTAAATTTGTCTTTTTTGGGGTTTATATTTTACGATTTGCTGATAGTGGTGACATCAGCTGATGTCACTCTTAAAGGTCATATTAAATATCAACACGACCGCTGACGTCACAGCCCATGTGATGTAACCACATGATGTCACCATAACCAGCCAGGTTATCTTGTATAAGTTTATCATAACCAATGATAGCAACACGCATCGACAATTGCCAATAATACGACCCAAAGTGTACGTTGGTTACATGAATATCACATTAAGGACACAAGAAGCTAAATCATAAAATGCTGCATTTAGCGGGTTTATATAATTATATCATTGATGCATTAAGGCACACTAACAGCTTACTGAGTCATATAATTAAGAACAATTCCGCGCCAGTCGTTAACAGCCAATTACACAAGTGCGGGCCTCGGCGACGTTGATCCTAGGAACTAACGCAAGGTCTTCAAATCCGTACCTGGATAGTTCATGCAGGGGGGAAGGGGGGGGGGGGGTGCCGGGAGTCCTGGTGCCAGACTTGTGAAAGTCTGATCCACGAGACTGTTGCTTGGAGCAGTTCGGAGGTCCACATATCCACAACAACCCGATTGCTCCAGCATTTCATGTAGGAAGTTGTCTACATTGGTTTGACCATCACAACTTTCTCACTGACAACCACCACCACAACCACCTTCCCATTGACAACCACCACCACAACCCTCCCACTGACAACCACCTTCCCACTGACAACCACCACCACAACCCTTCCACTGACAACCACCTTCCCACTGACAACCGCCACCACAACCCTTCCACTGACAACCCCCACCACAACCACCTTCCCACTAACAACCACCACCACGACCCTTCCACCGACAACAGCCCAATTCGCTTCTAATGGTCTGTTCTTGTTAATATTCTTTTGTGAACTTTCGAAATAAAGTAATTCTTTATCCTATTAAGTTTCTCCTATTTATTTACCCGTAGTAATTAATTACTTTATTTACATATTTACTTTAATGGGATTTTTTTAATTTTACAACACACTCTCAAGCTCTATCTTCTGGTAGTGTTGGTCTAATTGCTGACAAATGGCTCTCAGGGCACCGAGTTTATGCTTAAACAAACCCTGGCAAATGGCCTCTGGAGGGGTACCTTAAAACAGTCACCTTATCCCTTGTCACGGTGTTTCTCGCCGGCGCCCGGGATCGAACTCGGGACCACAGGATCACAAGCCCAGCGTGCTGCCCGCTCGGCCGACCGGCTCCCTAGTGTCCATTGTTACCATATTACTGCAAGCAATCCCATGAACTATATATATATATATGTTGTTGAATATGGCCGAAAGGGTAAGATTAATAATTCTAACACGAATCTTCTCAATATTTCTTACGTTTTTCTTCACTGACTGTCGAGGGTAATTGAAAAATTAACTCTCCAAAATTCATTCTTTATTTTTGGTCTGACGCCTAAACGCGTTTCGTAATGCTTCTTACATTTTCAAAGACTTAGTTTACACATAACATACATCATACTTATATTCGTTTTGGGCGAGGTGATATGGCACAAAAGTTTTGGGTGAGGTGACAGAACTATGCCAGAACCCGAATCAATGGGTATGAGAACATAAGAATGGCAGTAACTGCAGAAGGCCTATTGGCCCGTACTTCCTCTTGCTGCTCCTACGTTGGTTCGGGGTCATGAAGTGGGTAGAATATAGTTATGCGTTAATTGGTTGTTGATTGCTGCTGTTGACTTTTTGATGTGTAGTGCCTCGCTGATGTCGAGTCTCGACATCAGCGAACACCACTGATTCGTAGTGTTCTGCTCTGCATTCCTTCTGAAGACAGCAGAGGACAGGAAGATTCGTTATGACAGCAGGCGGGCTGTCAACCTTGCTGCACGATGTGTACTCATCTAGTTGTACTCACCTAGTTGTGTTTGCGGGGGTTGAGCTCTGGCTCTTTGGTCCCGCCTCTCAACCGTCAATCAACAGGTGTACAGATTTCTGAGCCTATTGGGCTCTATCATATCTACACTTGAAACTGTGTATGGAGTCAGCCTCCACCACATCACCCCCTAATGCATTCCATTTGTCAACCACTCTGACACTTAAAAAGTTCTTTCTAATATCTCTGTGGCTCATTTGGGCACTCAGTTTCCACCTGTGTCCCCTAGTGCATGTGCCCCTTATGTTAAATGGCCTGGCTTTATCTACCCTGTCGATTCCCTTGAGAATCTTGAATGTGGTGATCATGTCCGATCACCACATGTGTGTGTAAGTTGTAGCATTCACATGCACACATTCAGATGCTTGTGTACATGTTTTGATAGTTGTTAAGGGTCTTGTGTGTGTTAGGGAGGGTTTCTTGGGAAGGGGAATAGAAGAGGGGAAGGGGGGTGAGAGGGGACAGAAATGGGGATCAAGAGAGGGAGGAAATGAGGGGAGGGGGGGGAGGTTGAGATGAGGCGCATGAGAAGGGGTTGAATATAAGCCATAAAGGGCGGGAGGGGGGGGGGGGAAGGGGAGATAAGGGGAGACGATGATGGCTGGTTGAGATGAGACATTAGGTGGAGGGGGGCTTGAGAGAGAGAGAGAGAGAGAGAGAGAGAGAGAGAGAGAGAGAGAGAGAGAGAGAGAGAGAGAGAGAGAGAGAGAGAGAGAGAGAGAGAGAGAGAGAGAGAGAGAGAGCATGAGGGGAGGTAGAGAGAGGGTTGGTTGGGTGGAGTAGAGGGGTGGAGGGAGGGAACAGGATGAACACTGGGGGTAATGGTCAATGTTGGGAGGGGTGACGGGGGGGGGGTGAGGAGGAGGCAGTGATGGTAGCCACGAAAAATGGGATTCGAACGAGTATCACTGCGACTTCCCGTGATGCTGCCTCCCTCCCCCCCACCATCAACACTGCTTAAGAGAGGAGGGACAGGAGGACTAAGCCTTGAAGACAATGGGTAGAGGGGAGAGGGAGGGGGACGAGGGGGGGAGGGTGTGGGGCGGAGGATGGGGGGGACGGATGTCGTTCACTGGTGTAGAACTCTCGCTTCCTTTCTCACACTCCCTCCGGGGCAAGAGGGTCCTACGTGCCGGCCAGGGGGAGGGGGGGGGAGGGCAGGGGACGTGCGCCTGAACTGGGGAGGGGGGGGAGGGCAGGGGACGTGCGCCTGAACTGGGGAGGGGGGATCTTATAGGGGACGGCTTGATCCTATAAGGGGAGGGGGTTTAAATTATAGGGGTGAGGGGGAAGGGGTTTATGTTATAGAGGAGGGGGGGGGGTAGGGTTGATCTTATGGGGGAGAGGGGGTGCTTACCTGTCAATGACTAGTCATAGGTAGTACATGCTATAGAAGTTGGGAAAATTTGTTGGGGGATGTTATGATAGGGAAGGTGGGGGGTGGCGGGGTGTACCGTTAGCGAAGAGGGGCCCTGGAGCTCAATATGGGGAGGGAAGAGAGAGGCAGATACAACCAGGCAGGAGAAGCCATCCACAATATGATAAGAAACGGAAATCTAACCCAGCAGGGCCCAGACTTCCCAACTTGTGTCAGACAAGGCCACAGTGGTACACCAGACATAATACTGTCAAACCACCACCACTTCCCAAACACCCGCATAGAAAGGGCCCCACAAGCGACCACCTATCAATAATAATGACACTATCAACTAACCCTATTCAGAAACCCTCACCACCAAGACATAAGCAAAATTCAAGTCGACTACAGAAACCCAGGAAAGTTCAGGAGAAAAGTCAAAATCCTGATGGGAAACTGAGCTGAGCTGAGGAAACACCCTACATCATAGACGCCTCTGGAAATAAACTCTACCTAAACTCTCTCTCTATGAGAGGAGAGAACGAGAACAGGAATTCAGGAAGTTCTTGGAAAATTTTTTAAACCCGGAAGAAAATTTAAACTTTTGCCCCATTAACGAAAGGGAAATTACAACTCAAGTCAAGAACAGAGCTGCATCACTACTCCCGACGCAAACAATAGACCTTAACAACATTCGTAATGACTGCCACCTTATGAAACACACAACCATTACAGAGGTCAGTAAAACAATTAAAGGTTTCATAAACAAGGCGCCGGGCAACAGCAGGATAAATAAGATGGTATTAACTAACCTACCAGTGATTGTACTCCATCAATACACATGTATAGTAAATGCAGCTCTTGCATCTGGACTATTCCCCACATACTTCAAGAATGCCACAATCAAATTAATCCCCAAGCCAGGTAAACCCCCAACCCAAACTGAAAGTTACAAATCAATTTCCCTCCTCGGATTACCAGGCAAAATATTTGAAAAAGTAATCAATCAGAGACTTGTGAAGTACATGGAGGAGGAAGAGAAGTATAACACCAGGCAGCATGGGTTTAGACACCGCAGTGGGACCCATACAGCTATAGCCCTGATCTACCAGCATATAGCCACAGGGAAGCTGCCTCTCTCCAACTCCATTCAACATATATACAGCTGACCTACCCCAACCCCAACATGGAGAATACAGCACATACGCTGACGATGTCACCCAAATAATATGCCATCAAAACCGCTACTTGCCAACAAGACGAAGGCAAAAATTAAATTCATAAACACCTTTGAGAAGCAATGGAAAATTAGCACAAATAAACAAGTTCCAGATAATACACATTGCAAAAAGAAACCCGGACCCCATCATCCTTGACAACCCGCTCGGTCCAATATGCGGAGGTAGGCAGAATACTGGCACTCATGATCAATAAAACGAATTAAAAATTAACGTAAGGGACCGACTAAACAAAGTCAAAGCAGCGTTAAGAAAACTGAGGAGATTCCGAAGCCTCAGTACAAACATACAGATACAGTACATCTATATAAGGCTCTAGTCCGGCCGCATCTAGAACACCCCCAGTACCACTGTACACCTTAACGAAAACTAACATGCAGAAACTACAAGCAGTACAAAATAAGGCGCTAAGGAGAGCAGCAAAACACCGTCCACCATATGATCAGACAGTCCAGGAGCTCCATGAACTCCTGAACATACAGCCACTAAACATCAGACTGCTGCACCAACCCATCAGGGTGTGGAACACTGTCGGAATGTTAGAGGACCCAATGTTAGACAGGTTACTCCAAGATGAGACGCCCCGCTCCCACAGCTGGTGGCCCAAGAGCCTCGATTCACTAGATGAAAACCCAGCCCCATATATATATATATATACATAATGGTAAAATAAATAGCCTTAAACAGAGCAAAATAACATGTGCGGAAACATCAGGGTGTGTATATAATGAATGCAACACAGTGTTCATCTATAGACATACATATATGGTGAAACACATGTGAAGCACCTCTCACACACTCACAGCTCCCTGACAAGAGACAGAGCAAGCTTAGCTTAGTAAAAAAAAAAAGTACGTAGAGGAACCTGCGGGTCATATTAGAGCATCCCCTGCCAGACCAGGGGTACCTCAACACCCCCTGCCAGACCAGGGGTACCTCAACACCCCCTGCCAGACCAGGGGTACCTCAACACCCCCTGCCAGGCCAGGGGTACCTCAACACCCCCTGCCAGGCCTGGGGTACCTCAACACCCCCTGCCAGGCCAGGGGTACCTCAACACCCCCTGCCAGGCCTGGGGTACCTCAACACCCCCTGCCAGGCCTGGGGTACCTCAACACCCCCTGCCAGGCCTGGGGTACCTCAACACCCCCTGCCAGGCCAGGGGTACCTCAACACCCCCTGCCAGACCAGGGGTACCTCAACACCCCCTGCCAGACCAGGGGTACCTCAACACCCCCTGCCAGACCAGGGGTACCTCAACACCCCCTGCCAGACCAGGGGTACCTCAACACCCCCTGCCAGACCAGGGGTACCTCAACACCCCCTGCCAGACCAGGGGTACCTCAACACCCCCTGCCAGACCAGGGGTACCTCAACACCCCCTGCCAGACCAGGGGTACCTCAACACCCCCTGCCAGGCCAGGGGTACCTCAACACCCCCTGCCAGACCAGGGGTACCTCAACACCCCCTGCCAGACCAGGGGTACCTCAACTCCCCCTGCCAGACCAGGGGTACCTCAACACCCCCTGCCAGACCAGGGGTACCTCAACACCCCCTGCCAGACCAGGGGTACCTCAACACCCCCTGCCAGACCAGGGGTACCTCAACACCCCCTGCCAGACCAGGGGTACCTCAACACCCCCTGCCAGGCCAGGGGTACCTCAACACCCCCTGCCAGACCAGGGGTACCTCAACACCCCCTGCCAGACCAGGGGTACCTCAACACCCCCTGCCAGACCAGGGGTACCTCAACACCCCCTGCCAGACCAGGGGTACCTCAACACCCCCTGCCAGACCAGGGGTACCTCAACACCCCCTGCCAGGCCAGGGGTACCTCAACACCCCCTGCCAGGCCTGGGGTACCTCAACACCCCCTGCCAGGCCTGGGGTACCTCAACACCCCCTGCCAGGCCAGGGGTACCTCAACACCCCCTGCCAGGCCTGGGGTACCTCAACACCCCCTGCCAAGCCTGGGGTACCTCAACACCCCCTGCCAGGCCAGGGGTACCTCAACACCCCCTGCCAGACCAGGGGTACCTCAACACCCCCTGCCAGACCAGGGGTACCTCAACACCCCCTGCCAGGCCTGGGGTACCTCAACACCCCCTGCCAGACCAGGGGTACCTCAACACCCCTGCCAGACCAGGGGTACCTCAACACCCCCTGCCAGGCCTGGGGTACCTCAACACCCCCTGCCAGGCCTGGGGTACCTCAACACCCCCTGCCAGGCCTGGGGTACCTCAACACCCCCTGCCAGGCCAGGGGGTACCTCAACACCCCCTGCCAGGCCAGGGGGTACCTCAACACCCCCTGCCAGGCCTGGGGTACCTCAACACCCCCTGCCAGGCCAGGGGGTACCTCAACACCCCCTGCCAGACCAGGGGTACCTCAACACCCCCTGCCAGACCAGGGGTACCTCAACACCCCCTGCCAGACCAGGGGTACCTCAACACCCCCTGCCAGGCCAGGGGGTACCTCAACACCCCCTGCCAGACCAGGGGTACCTCAACACCCCCTGCCAGGCCAGGGGGTACCTCAACACCCCCTGCCAGACCAGGGGGTACCTCAACACCCCCTGCCAGACCAGGGGTACCTCAACACCCCCTGCCAGGCCAGGGGTACCTCAACACCCCCTGCCAGGCCAGGGGTACCTCAACACCCCTGCCAGGTCAGGGGTACCTCAACACCCCCTGCCAGACCAGGGGTACCTCAACACCCCCTGCCAGGCCTGGGGTACCTCAACACCCTCTGCCAGGCCTGGGGTACCTCAACACCCCCTGCCAGGCCTGGGGTACCTCAACACCCCCTGCCAGGCCAGGGGGTACCTCAACACCCCCTGCCAGACCAGGGGTACCTCAACACCCCCTGCCAGGCCAGGGGTACCTCAACACCCCCTGCCAGACCAGGGGTACCTCAACACCCCCTGCCAGACCAGGGGTACCTCAACACCCCCTGCCAGACCAGGGGTACCTCAACACCCCCTGCCAGACCAGGGGTACCTCAACACCCCCTGCCAGACCAGGGGTACCTCAACACCCCCTGCCAGGCCAGGGGTACCTCAACACCCCCTGCCAGGCCTGGGGTACCTCAACACCCCCTGCCAGGCCTGGGGTACCTCAACACCCCCTGCCAGGCCAGGGGTACCTCAACACCCCCTGCCAGGCCTGGGGTACCTCAACACCCCCTGCCAAGCCTGGGGTACCTCAACACCCCCTGCCAGGCCAGGGGTACCTCAACACCCCCTGCCAGACCAGGGGTACCTCAACACCCCCTGCCAGACCAGGGGTACCTCAACACCCCCTGCCAGGCCTGGGGTACCTCAACACCCCCTGCCAGACCAGGGGTACCTCAACACCCCTGCCAGACCAGGGGTACCTCAACACCCCCTGCCAGGCCTGGGGTACCTCAACACCCCCTGCCAGGCCTGGGGTACCTCAACACCCCCTGCCAGGCCTGGGGTACCTCAACACCCCCTGCCAGGCCAGGGGGTACCTCAACACCCCCTGCCAGGCCAGGGGGTACCTCAACACCCCCTGCCAGGCCTGGGGTACCTCAACACCCCCTGCCAGGCCAGGGGGTACCTCAACACCCCCTGCCAGACCAGGGGTACCTCAACACCCCCTGCCAGACCAGGGGTACCTCAACACCCCCTGCCAGACCAGGGGTACCTCAACACCCCCTGCCAGGCCAGGGGGTACCTCAACACCCCCTGCCAGACCAGGGGTACCTCAACACCCCCTGCCAGGCCAGGGGGTACCTCAACACCCCCTGCCAGACCAGGGGGTACCTCAACACCCCCTGCCAGACCAGGGGTACCTCAACACCCCCTGCCAGGCCAGGGGTACCTCAACACCCCCTGCCAGGCCAGGGGTACCTCAACACCCCTGCCAGGTCAGGGGTACCTCAACACCCCCTGCCAGACCAGGGGTACCTCAACACCCCCTGCCAGGCCTGGGGTACCTCAACACCCTCTGCCAGGCCTGGGGTACCTCAACACCCCCTGCCAGGCCTGGGGTACCTCAACACCCCCTGCCAGGCCAGGGGGTACCTCAACACCCCCTGCCAGACCAGGGGTACCTCAACACCCCCTGCCAGGCCAGGGGTACCTCAACACCCCCTGCCAGGCCAGGGGTACCTCAACACCCCTGCCAGGCCAGGGGTACCTCAACACCCCTGCCAGGCCAGGGGTACCTCAGTACCCCCTGCCAGACCAGGAGTACCTTAGTACCCCAGGATACCACCAGGACAATATGTAAAGATGACATATATAAGAATAGCCATCCGCAATCCGAATTCAAAAGCGTTCAGAACACTAAGCTAAACGTTCACCTACGTGAGACCTGTACGAATGCACGCAGCGCCGGCATGACACCTTCAATGCGGAAAAGGACAAAAATACACGTCAAAAGACTAATATCAGAATAAATAATACTACGATGTAAGGCTAACTGAAGACCCAGACTGTCACTCATACGTCATACATATGATGAAGATAAACCGTTTAATACGGGCGGGACGCGAACAAAGGGACACAGGTGGAAACTGAGTACTCACATGAGCCACAGAGACATTAGAAGGAACTTTTTTAGTGTCAGAGTGGTTGACAAATGGAATGCATTAGGCAGTGATGTGGTGGAGGCTGACTCCATACACAGTTTCAAATGTAGATATGATAGAGCCCAGTAGGCTCAGGAATCTGTACACCAGTTGATTGACAGTTGAGAGGCGGGACCAAAGAGCCAGAGCTCAACCCCTGCAAGCACAATTAGGTGAGTACGTCAGGCAGCGAGCAGCCGCGTCGAACCGTCTGGCTGGCCAGACCAACCAGTGCTGGTCAGAGACCGGGCCGTGGGGATGTGGATCCTCGGAATCATCGAAAGGTGAACGTGATCACCACGTCGTAAATACTCTCGGGTGGAGAGAGGGTGGACGAGTACACCATCTTTACTACAGGTCAGAACACAGCGAGTCATAAGGAACTGGAAGGCCAAATACCTGTGAAAGATGAGAGGATACTTCCTGGTGTGTGAGTTGTGGACAAGTGCAGTGAAGTGGGGAGGCAGGTGTGAGGTGGTGTGAGGTGGGGAAGGTAGTGTGAGGTAGGGAAGGTAGTGTGAGGTAGGGAAGGTAGTAGTAGAAGCTCCTCTTTAATAGTCTCTACTACCTTACCACAGGATGGGTATGGGGTCCACCACCGCCCACGGGATGGGTATGGGGTCCACCACCGCCCACGGGATGGGTATGGGGTCCACCACCGCCCACGGGATGGGTATGGGGTCCACCACCGCCCACGGGATGGGTATGGGGTCCACCACCGCCCACGGGATGGGTATGGGGTCCACCACCGCCCACGGGATGGGTATGGGGTCCACCACCGCCCACGGGATGGGTATGGGGTCCACCACCGCCCACGGGATGGGTATGGGGTCCACCACCGCCCACGGGATGGGTATGGGGTCCACCACCGCCCACGGGATGGGTATGGGGTCCACCACCGCCCACGGGATGGGTATAGAGTGCACAATAAATGACTGAGCTAAGAGATGGCAAATATATTCAGTATTCACAAGTTAATAACGAAGTTCAACACACTCAGAGAGCCTAACATACTTCACACAACCTGTACCAGACGTGTTAACCTGGCCCTGTAGCACAGTGGTCTACATCCTTGACTCATATAAGCGAGGAACAGGAGGGTATAACCCCTCAAGTCGGGCACGTTTTCTTTTACCTGATGCCTTTCTTGACCTAGCGGTAAATAGGAGCCCGGCAGCTCCTCCTCGATATACTCTAGTACAAGCCACTAGTGACTCACAAGAACAATTCTACAGCACACGCTGCTCTAAAGTGTCGGAAAATATAGTGAACGCCGCTTTAACAAGTACAGTTAACAACAGGACCTTAGTTTGCACCCAAGCCAGGATGGGACGATTTGGAAACCATTTGTTCATTCAATTCGTCCCTGGGCGCCCGCTGGTAACCGTTGTTGACCTTGAAGTGCTCTCATTGGTGGGTCGTATTCTAGGAAAAACTGATTTATAACTTGAACAAAATACTAAAGTGTACCATACGACTGTACAAGCAAGCTGTACACTGTTGTAGAGAAATAACAAGCAATCAAAAGGGAAGCAAGTTTTAAATTGGTTTAAGCGAGGGTGTGGTGCAGGGGAGGGGGGCCTGGTTCTGGGGGGGGGGGAGTGGTACAGGGTCTGGCACTTTTTACTGGCACCTGTCTAATTTTTCTCGAATGAGTTCACTTTTGTACCGGGAATATTTCTTATGCTTGCCAGAAGTCTACTGAATAGCCATGAGTGAGGTGTGGTGTACATAACGGCCTGTGATTGTGCCCGTGGCACCGCTTCTCGTCACTGGCTCGATTCTGCATTTCCTGACATATCATTTGCTCCAGTGTGTCGTTACTTTACTCAGTATATATGAGATCTGGCCTTCCACCATTTTCCGTATACTGTATATATTATGTGACACCTCTTCATGGCCTCTCTACAGTACATTTTGAGAGCCTTGAGACGATCCCAATAGCTTGTGTGATTTATCGTGTCTACGCGTGTCTCGTATGTTCTCTGTATTCTCTCTCTATTTCAACAATTTCTCTCCTGCTCTGAAGGGGGAAGCGAGTATCGAGCAGTACTCAAGGCGGGACAGCACAAGTGATTTAAATAGCATGAGGCTTCAGATGGGATCCCTGGATTTGAGGTTCTGAAAATCGATCCAATCATTTTCCTGCTGTCTCCCCGGTATATTTATTTGGTTATACGCACTAAACGTTAGGTCATCTGACATCATTATTCTCAGATCCTTTGCATGTACAAGGCACACTCAAATCCTTACGAGACCTGATTGAACGACATTCAGGATACAAGGCACAAGTTCATAATTTTGTCCATACCTACGTATCTGGAATTTATCACTGTTAAACCTCACATTATTTTCAGTTGCCCAATCGAAGACAATTAATATTGGCTTGTAGGTTTTCAGTCTCTTTTTACAGAACAAATGTGCATGCTGATTTTTGTATCGTCTGCAATGGATGACACGAAGCTGTGACTTTTATTTTTATCCTGATAACAGGATGACAAAAAGCATACTTTTTGCATTCTGCTTGACAGGAAACCGAATATCCACCTCCCAACTTTAACTCTTATTCCTATTGATGTCATTTTATAGGCTGCATTTATCAAATACCTTTACAAAGTTTATGTATACCACACATACATTTTATTTTTCTTCTAATACTTTTGTGATTTTGTCATAGTGGTCGAGTAATTGCCAAAGTTGTTTGAGTGGGCCACTGGATGCTATACCTGCCTTTATGATTAGAGACGAGAGCAAATCAAGAATGTTAGGAATCAGCAGTGGCCTATGTTTCTCAGTGGCCGGTGATATAGCTAACAAAACAAGAATATCCAGAACTAGCAAGAGGCTATACTTCTTAACCGTCGCTGATAAGAGGATATTCCCAGCCTATGGCGGAATATATCAAGATATAAGCAGTACTATATTAGCAAGATTCATGAAAATACAAAATTCGACCTGGGTGCAGGCTAATTTGAAATTTTGTTTTATTTCCAACTGCTGTATATCGTTCTCTCCCTGCACATGTTCTGTATATTCTACAATATGGGTACATGCCCCTCTCCCCACTCTCCCTGCAAATATACCATATATTGTATACTATATACCTTGAGGTGCTTCCAGGACTTAGCGTTCCCGCGGCACGGTCGTCGACCAGGCCTCCTGGTTGCTAGACTGGTCAACCAGGCTGTTGGATGCGGCTGCTCGCAGCCTGACGTATAAATCACAGCCTGGTTGATCAGGTATCTTTTGGAGGTGCGTATCCAGTTCTCTTTTGAACACTGTGAGGGGTTTGCCAGTTATGCCCCTTATGTGTAGTGGAAGCGTGTTGAACAGTCTCGGGCCTCTGATGTTGATAGTTCTCTCTTGAACACTGAGGGGTCGGCCAGCTGTTCCCTCCCTGGCATATGACATATTTACAAATATTCTTACCACAAATACTAAGTATTACAAAAAAGTAACTCAAAGAATTTAGCATGCCTTCTTTTACTAATTGTTTATATTTTAAAGATATATATATATATATATATATATATATATATATATATATATATATATATATATCCATATATATATATATATATCCATATATATATATATATATATATCGAAGTTGTGTCTGCAACGAGAGTGTCGCTCCATTCATCCATTCAATCACCTAGTTGTGCTTGCGGGGGTTGAACTCTGGCTCGGACCCAAGAGCCAGAGTTCAACCCCCGCAAGCACAACTAGGTGATTGAATGGATGAATGGAGCGACACTCTCGTTGCAGACATAACTTCGATATATATATATATATATATGACTGACAACATGACTACTGCTATTCTCTGCGGGTTCGAGTCACTTCTGGGGTGTGGAGTTTTCAGTCGCATATATGTTTGGGGGACCATTCAAGCTTGTTCGCATGCATATTATATATATATATATATGGAGTAGTAGGTGGTAGGAGAAAAGCACACAGAAACTGTATTGGAGGGGATCTAAACATTCCCTCTAATGCGTTATGCGTGGTTTCCTCCGAGGCTATGGGTCCTCCTTCTTCCAGCTAGAGGTGGTACTCCCTTCCAATATATATATATATATATATATATATATATATATATATATATATATATATATATATATATATATATATAATTTTAGATATGTTTAGAACCTATTTATTATTTTTTTTATAACCCCGCCAAGTACAACTTTCAGTAAATATACAGAGGAAAGAAATGGCGGCAGAGCAACAGGAGGAAGAAAGTCAAATAAAAGAGGGCAACTAAGATTGGCAAGAGTCAATCCCCCCCCCCTATCATGGGCCCCCTTCTCCCACATGCCCCCGCACACTAATGCTGCCCCCTCACATTCTTAATACAAGTGATACGAAAACTCCCAGTAGATAGGGGGGGGGGGGGGGTAGAGATCAACACGAAAGATGTGGATTTATATTAAAGGAAGAGCATGGAAAATTAGTAGTAAAGGAAAGGGGTCGTAAAGAAAGGGTGAGGGAAGAGAACGAGGCGGGTGAGAAAGAGCAAGAAGTGAGGCTGGATGAGAAATATTCAATAACTCAAGCCAAGATTTGAACCATTAAGTGCTATATATGCTCTAGCTGGCCTATATAAGATCACCAAAAAAAAAAAAAGTAAATCTAATTAATTTGAGTAACTTTAAATCTCATTAGTGACCCGAGTCTCAACATCCCATCAAAATTTGGGTCTACTTGTTTATATTGTAATGAACAATGAACTTTCTTCCCGCGTGGGCCGACCTTCGACAACGTCAGTATAAGGTCACACAATAATGGCATACAATCAATGCCTCAGTGGACAAACATGGAACGTCGCAAGGCTCCTACTCCACACTAATCCAACAGGCTGGATTGTATATAATTATTGTTTGATCTTTTATTTTTTTTGGATGTCTGCTGGTAGTAGGAGGATTTTGTCGTAGTGGTGCTGTATGTGAGAATATTTCCGTGCTTTATTGTATGTACATATTGTAATATTGTGTTTCAAATGAGAACACAATTTGAGAGTATGGTCGAGGCTTGGGGCCTCGTAGCCTGGTGGATAGCGCGCAGGACTCGTAATTCTGTGGCGCGGGTTCGATTCCCGCACGAGGCAGAAACAAATGGGCAAAGTTTCTTTCACCCTGAATGCCCCTGTTACCTAACAGTAAATAAGGTACCTGGGAGTTAGTCAGCTGTCACGGGCTGCTTCCTGGGGGTGGAGGCCTGGTCGAGGACCGGGCCGCGGGGACACTAAAGCCCCGAAATCATCTCAAGATAACCTCAAGTATAGGCCATACTCAAGTGTCCGGGAGTGGTGCCAGAGGATGGGGCTGGAACCCGCCACCAAAAATGAAGGGAAAAGTGGTGACGTTTGGGTCCGTCTTGGACCATTATCAAGGCTTGATGATGATCCAAGGCGGACCAACAACTTTCTACATTTGTGGGTTAGTGTTCAGAAGGCAGAGTTGGGATTGAAATGTAATTGTGCTTTCAGAGGACTGGGTTGAAGAACACAGAGGGGTAAAGCTAATAACAGAAATCATTCTTTTTCCTACATTAGAAACAGAGATGGAATGGGCCTACCATTTATGAAGAATGTGTTCATTTATTTTATACCTCAGGTCTTGACGGAAAATTTAGGTAGGTAGGCGTATACATCGTGTTCTAAACGCCTATGCATGTGAAGTAAACGCATATATGTGAAGAAACTATAAAAAATCATTAATTTCACTTGCAGCCCAAAAGCCTTCTTATATCATAACTCTATGACTGGGTACGAAAGGTCGCATTACCTAAGAGACAACACACAGATTTTCAGTACATTACAAATTTTGTTTTTCGAGTCATTCATTATTTTGAGGGCCCGCATTACTACCATATACTAATTACAACCAGTTACTTGGGTGGAACAATTTGTAGGTGTACATAATAATAGTTTTGCTGATATTATTGTGGTAATTTAAAATTTATTTAATGACTTCTGTATATTTATCTGTATTAGACAAATATATTATAACAGAACTTTGTGAGGTTTTCCAGGGAAGTAGTTTAAAAGTGCTCCATGTTATATCTTTTGCATAAAAGGTCAATAAACTCTTACGCACAAAAGTAGAGCCATCTCCCCTTTTCCACTAATCTACATATAATCATTTTTATTAACAGCTCTTACACTATTTTCCTTTCGATAACAGTGCCAATTATATAAACCAGTGTGTGTGGTGTATTGACCAATGAGAGTCGTCGTTACAAAGCGCCTATTCATTCATAATCTGACCCAACAGTACGTGAGACAACAAGCGCGGCGTTGCCATTTTCCTCTTTCAGAAAATCTGGAGGGCAACCCTGGAAACACAAACCGAAACTGTCTCTTATTTTCCGCTTGTTACAACTTGTAATAAAGTTGTTACATCTTGGCTTAACGTGTTTATGACGTATTAGAACGTTGTTACAACTTGCTAATAACTAAATGCTAATAACTAAATAACTAATATAACTGTTGTTGTTGTTGAAGATTCGCTACCTGGAATGTAAAATTCCAAGTAGCACGGGCTATGGTGAGCCCGTAGGCCCTAATATAACTAATATAAATGCTAATAACTAATAACTAACTAGTTGCTAATAACTCGCTAAATCTCCTTAAGGAGCTGTGCTATATTGGTTGTTATAACTGGTTAGGTGTTAAAACTTGTTTGAACGTTGTACCAACGTCGTAGTTTCGGTGTGTGTTTGGCGGAAAAGGAACACTTTCCCGCGCCCGTACAACCCTCTGCCACTCTGTGGAGACACACATCGTTCAACTATATGTTCAGATCTTTCTTAGGTTGAATCGACTTCTTGAATTGAATGGCCAAAATGACTTCTTGAATGGCCACTTCTTAAATTAGCATTTTTAATGAATTCCCCTTGTGGTAATTTTGTCGATTCTTGTTACTATTTTGTATGTAGTAATCATGTCTCCTCGTCTTCTATTATCTTCTAGCTTTCGCAAATTTAACATCACTAGGCTCTCCTTGTAGCTCCTGTTCTTCAGTTCCAGAAGTTATTAGTAACATCTGTACACTGTATATTCCAAGTTGTTATTATTGTTGGTGCAACAACTACAACTTATAATGACACTATTCTTTCTCTTGTTAATATATTAATTGCAAATACAAATGAACTAACATACCCTAAATAAATACAAGAATCATCCACTCCTTCACTCGTCTTATCTCGACCCAAATTAATAATGCGTTTTCTCGTGAGAGGAAGCTTGTATAATATATATATATATATATATATATATATATATATATATATATATATATATATATATATATGTGTGTGTGTGTGTGTGTGTGTGTGTGTGTGTGTGTGAGTAATGGGACAACTGTTGTGCCATAACAGTTGTCTAACTCCCAGGTATCTATTTACTGCTAGGTGAACAGAGTTAGTAGCTGAAAGGAAACTTTGTCCATCCACTTCTGTCAGGCCTCGAGGATGGAACCCGGGATTCCTGATTGTGACTGGAGAACGCAGCCAACTGTGCTACGAGACCCATCACTGGCTAAATATTTCTCGTGTTACAGAAACCACTGAGCTCATCACATACACTTAAAATAACATCATAAG
This sequence comes from Procambarus clarkii, assembly GCF_040958095.1. Classification (NCBI taxonomy): domain Eukaryota; kingdom Metazoa; phylum Arthropoda; class Malacostraca; order Decapoda; family Cambaridae; genus Procambarus; species Procambarus clarkii. The sequence continues at coordinate 42,526,998 of NC_091167.1, read as the reverse complement.
AGAGAAGACACACCATATATATATTTTTTAATTTGTAATAACCCTAATCTACATAAGCTGTACGACATCTGCGCAAGAGAGGAACACCATGACCCCGCTGCCAGACGCGAGAGCGCACCACCATGGCGTCGGCGCATGAAAAAAGTTGGGAACAATTTTCACGAGAAAGAGAAGTACAATCGCGAGGCGTCTCATCAACGACAACGCCACGGGAAATGGCTCATTCAACGCCACACACACACAACCCTAAAAAGCAGACCGCACATGACAATACACCTTTTTACGGCCAACTGTAGGAGTGACAGCTACTGCAAAGGACTACCTTTCCACGACCAACATTATGAAAAATACGAGACAATTGCCATGATGAATCCCTAGCACAAAATATATATATTGAACGTGGAATAAAAACTAGAATGATAAAAAAAAGGATGTTAAAAACCAATATTTACTGAAGAAACCGCTAAATATTTTCATATTTATCAAGATTTCATATATATATATTCGTTTTCCATGATCAGAGTTAGTATCTTTTAATCTAAATCGAATTTAAAACGTGTGAAACCTACATTTCGCTAATTGGTTATTTCATATTTTGCTTCTAAACCAGATGGTACTAATGTGAAGGTTTAGAACGAACAGATTTCGAAAAATCTACACAAGTCGATACGAAGAAGGAACTGTTTAACTAAATACATATATAGAGCAAAGTTCAAAATAAATTTATGACAATGCAAGTCAACACTGCCATTGTAGAAGTCACCGATAGGTCAACACACTACCACTGCTAGAAGTAGTCACTAACACAGGAAGTGTTTAGTGACTTAGTGTCACTGCCACTGTAGAACTCGACAAACTATAAATGCAGCAAATCCACCAGGGCCGTGACGAAGATTCGAACCTGCGTCCGGGAGCATCCCAGACACTGCCTTAATCGACTGAGCTACGACAGGGTAAAAAAGTTGAAACCTAAGTTCTACAGAACTTACTGGTGAACTTACTCCTGTATAAATGCAGGAGACTCTGAATAGAAGAAGTCAAGAAACTGGCACTGCAGAAGTCACTGACCTAGCCTAGCATTCCCACCCACTACCCTCACGTTAGCAAAACGTTATATCTTAGACCCTAAGAGCGAGAATAGGAACGTACACCATGCAAGCCTAACCTCGTCGACGTATAATTTCATATCGATAAATGTGTGTGTGTGTGTGTGTGTGTGTGTGTACTCACCTATATGTACTCACCTATATGTGCTTGCAGGATCGAGCACTGACTCTTGGGTCCCGCCTTTCTAGCTATCGGTTGTTTACAGCAATGACTCCTGTCCCATTTCCCTATCATACCTAGTTTTAAAAGTATGAATAGTATTTGCTTCCACAACCTGTTCCCCAAGTGCATTCCATTTTTCTACTACTCTCACGCTAAAAGAAAACTGCCTAACATCTCTGTGACTCATCTGAGTTTCCAGTTTCCACCCATGTCCCCTCGTTCTGTTATTATTACGTGTGAACATTTCATCTATTTCCACTTTATCAATTCCCCTGAGTATTTTATATGTCCCTATCATATCTCCTCTCTCCCTTCTTTTCTCTAGTGTCGTTAGGTTCAGTTCCTTCAGCCGCTCTTCATATCCCATCCCTCGTAACTCTGGGACAAGCCTCGTCGCAAACCTCTGAACCTTCTCCAGTTTCTTTATGTGTTTCTTCAAGTGGGGGCTCCATGATGGCGCGGCATACTCTAAGACGGGTCTCACGTAGGCAGTGTAAAGTGCCCTAAAAGCTTCCTCATTTAGGTTTCTGTGTGTGTGTGTGTGTGTGTGTGTGTGTGTGTGGGTATGTATGTGTGTGTGTGTGTGTGTGTGTGTGTGTGTGTGTGTGTGTGTGTGTGTGTGTGTGTGTATGTATGTGTGTGTGTGTGTGTGTGTGTGTGTGTGTGTGTGTGTGTGTGTGTGTGTGTATGTAACAACAAAACAATAAAAAAACACTAGTATTCTAAATTAAAATGTTGAAGTCTCTCAGAAAATCATTGGCTAAGACTTACAGACTGAATGTAATCTGTCTTACACAATAATTGTCTTTTGTCTCAGAACTTTTGTGATTAAAACTTTAATTTAAAAACAAGTTAAAAAATAAAATACAACTTTCTTTTTATCGCTAAATCTCCTTAAGGAGCTAGGCTAGGTTAAGAAAATATGCTGAGATGTACAATTACAAAATTTCGACAATGGAAAGTTTGAAGAATAAGAGCCATTAACAATTATTTGAAAAATTAAATACAGTATTTTTGTTTTACGGAAAACTCAAATTTCACAAAAAATTGGGAAATGTTTAAATTCAATATATAATTATAGGAACTCCTAGGATGCACTTACAAAATTGTAAGTGCATAAGTAAGTTAGAGAACCGACACACTTGTTGTGGAGGGTTTGGAGTTATTAGGGGAAAGAGCCAAGCCATTACGACTATATAGCACTGGGAAGGGGTCACGATAAAGATTTAGGATGGGACGGGGGGGGGGGGAAGGAATGGTGCCCAACCACTTGGGCGGTCGGGGATTGAACGCCGACTTGCATGAAGCGAGACCGTCGCTCTGCCGTCCAGCCCAAGTGGTTGGTACCTTAGTTGTGGGCTAAACACTATTCAGATTACAAAATTTCTGTAGCGATAGTTTAATGTACTAACGCGTGCCACGACATACCTAATAATATCAATTTTACACCCAACTAAGAAAGTTGAACGTTAACAATCCTAAATAAAAAAAAATACATTACAATGAGGCAAAATATCAATAACTTAGAAATATAGCCAATAAAACAATCAAACAAATCACTATGCACACTGCCTAAGCCTTTTCATCTACAGTATTTAGAAAACAAAACAAAAAAGAATTCTTGAAATTCCCCACATATTAGTAGAGTACTAAGCTTGCATCAACGACACTTATCATAAGCTTACACTCCTCTAGCACTGTAAACGTGTTCTAAACTCTCCTTCGGGCACCATTAAGTGCCTCAATATTAACACCCCGACCCACCACACTTGAAAGGAAAATGACGATGTTTTGGTCCGTCCTGGGCCCTCCTTAAGTCATGTAATAATACTTCATAAGGATCCAGCCAGGGGCCAGATTCACGAAGCAGTTACGCAAGCACTTAGGAACCTGTCCATCTTTTCTAAATCTTTAGCGGCTTTGTTTACAATTAATAAACAGATAATGAGCTCCGAAGCACCAGGAGGCGGTTTATAACAATAACAACAGTTGATTGGGAAATTTTCAGGTTTGTAAAGTGTTTAATAAATGTAACCAAAGCCGTCAAAGATTGAGTCAAGACGTACACGTCCGTAAGTATTTTCGTAACTGTTTTGTGAATCGGGTCCAGGTCGGACTGAAACGGTATTATCTCCTTTATCTTGAACCATTATCAAGACGTGTGACACCACTTGAGAAGAGGTCCAGGTCGCACTGAAACGTCCTCAATCTCCCATCTTTCATGTGTTGGGTTACTAATGCCATTTTTCCCTTAGGGTAATAACCAGTTTTGCTGTCCGTTCCTTACTTAAGCTGAAGCAAATCCATAAAATCTGTCAATAGGCTATTAGTACCGTCTCCCGCCGCCGGTAAAATATGGCTACATCATTCCTTGTCCCTGGTCTATGTTTCATCAGTGCCAAGCAAACTTCAGGACGACACTGGCTCGTTGGGAGGTTTCCAACAGTGCCAGGGCGCTGAAGGCCTGTTTATACAGTGCCAGGGCGCTGAAGGCCTGTTTATACAGTGCCAGGGCGCTGAAGGCCTGTTTATACAGTGCCAGGACGCTGAAGGCCTGTTTCTACAGTGCCAGCGTACTGAAGGCCTGTTTCTAGTGCCAGTATGATGTATAAACTTCATACTGTGTCCATCACATCCTCCAAAAGTTACATAACTTACATCAACTATTGGTCGAACGTGGTCTCTTGGGCCCCAAGATATTTGTGCAACTGAAATACTCCAAAATGTTGGAAAAAAAATGGAAAAGTAACTAAAGAACCTATCCTGTAGGCCTAATATACCCTATATTATGTATACTTTTGTACACACATATGTGGTATACTAGGATTGGGAATCTTAGGTGTATTTGTTGCCCTTTTTCCTCATCACGTCCACATAATTAATAACGAAAACAACAATTCGAGTGTGCGAGCGCTCATTTGTTGTACGTTTCACAAATAGTCGATATAAGTACTATCATTTCTGGATGACAAGCTGCAGTGCCAGAGTGCTGTATAATCTTCCTGCAGTGCCAGAGTGCTGCACAACCTTCCTGCAGTGCCACAGTGCTGCATAACCTTCCTGCAGTGCCACAGTGCTGCACAACCTTCCTGCAGTGCCAGTGCTGCACAACCTTCCTGCAGTGCCACAGTGCTGCACAACCTTCCTGCAGTGCCACAGTGCTGCACAAACAGTGCCACAGAACCTTCCTGCAGTGCCACAGTGCTGCACAACCTTCCTGCAGTGCCACAGTGCTGCACAAACAGTGCCACAGTGCTGTACAAACAGTGCCACAGTGCTGCACGAGACTTACATAATGTAGAATACCTTCACAATTAATTAGGCAGCATTGAATATTGTCAGCGTTACCCGAGTGGAATATTTTTAGACACCTGGACCAGCATTGATCAAGCCTTTGCGCAACCCCTTGCGAAACCTGTACATCTTTCAACAATCATGGCGGCTTTATTTACATATATATTGAACAGTGTACAAGCCTGGAAACTACTCAACCCAAGGATACTATTGCTATAAATTACCTCGTAACGCTTCGGCACTCAAAGGTGGTTTAATAACTGTCAGCAAATCGGCGATGATTGTTGAAAGATGTACAGGTTTGTAATAAGTGGTTACTATATCTGCAGGTTGGGTAAATCCTTGATCAATTCTGGTCCAGTCCACCAAGGCATGTCTTCTCAGTGGAACCTGGGCACTACCTGGCATGTTCAGTGGAACCAAGGTTCTACTAGGAATATTCTCAGTGGAAGCAAGGTTCTATTAGTAATGTTCTCAGTGGAGCCTAGGGTTTACTAGAGATGTTCTCAGTGAAAGCAAGGTTCCACTAGGAAATGTTCTTGGTGGAACTAAGGTGCTATTAAGAATGGTTATCTTGAGATGATTTCGGGGCTTTAGTGTCCCCGCGGCCCAGTCCTCAACCAGGCCTCCACCCCCAGGAAGCAGCCCGTGACAGCTGACTAACACCCAGGTACCTATTTACTGCTAGGTAACAGGGGCATAGGGTGAAAGAAACTTTGCCCATTGTTTCTCGCCGGCGCCTGGGATCGAACCCAGGACCACAGGATCGCAAGCCAGTGTGCTGTCCGCTCGGCCGACCGGCTCCCTGATATACACTGATATACACACCGATATAATGATGATATACACACCGCCCTCTATAGACTAGGCTATAGGTAATTCTCAACAGGGACCTTGGCACAATAACAAGGGTCTCTACTATCCACTAGTCTAGCCTAATACACGTTTATTAGTTACTGAACCCTAGTAACGAACACATATCTGGCAGTATACGGGCCATATATTCAATACTATCTCCAGTGAATGGCTCCCATATATCAAATATTTACTGGCATAGAATATATTTGAGTCAAAACTTACAGAACTATTTAGATTTATTGGATTATTGTCAGTGACAACAGAAGACAAGTAGATATTTGCAATCTACACAAATTCCCCATAGGCCTATAGTTAGCATTAGCGTGTTTCAAGACAAAATGTAATTTGTAAAATACTTATAAAAAATGCACTTAAATTATCTACTGACGTTATATATAAAGAGTTGTAGGCCTAGCTTAGGCCTAATGAAAGCAGAGCAAATATAATAAATAAATTACTTAAAATGCCTTACCCAAAAGTTCTCATATAATTTTATCATAGCCTAGCTAATCCCAGACTACATATATATATATATATATATATATATATATATATATATATATATATATATATATATATAGTGTCCCTATATGACAAATAGCCCAGTAGGCTCAGGAACCTGTACACCAGTTGACTGACAGTTGAGAGGCGGGACCAAAGAGCCGAAGCTCAACCCCCGCAAGCAGCACTAGGCGAGTACAAATATAGCAACATGTCGATGCGGGATTAATAGTTCCTAAGTGGTTGATAATACTAATTACCACTCGCGCAGTAATTAACTGCTTGTTATAAATGATCATATAGTTGGCAGTGTCACGTGACGTCACGTGACGCTGTTGCCACCACCTGGGGGGGGGGGGGGGACGTGCTAACCGGCAACTCTTCAAGTCATTGTTCTCATTCATTTACAAGTTATGGCAAACAGAAACGAAAGTACACACACACACACACACACACACACACACACACACACACACACACACACATCTTTCAGGCTTCCTTTAAGATCACTGATCACACACAAAGTGGAGCTATCGTGACATCAAGAACAAAACGAACCTTGAAAACACTCACAGGACTCGCACCAGGCCTCATGAGGTCACCAGGTCGTAGAGGTGTGAGGTGTGACATGAGAGCATACAAGACCGTCAGATGAACCGTAGGAAACATGATTGTGACATAGAAGATAGTCAGATGTTCCAGGGGGCGAAACATGATTGGGACATAGAAGATAGTCAGATGTTCCAGGGGGCGAAACATGATTGGGACATAAAAAGATAGTCAGATGAGCCATAAAAACTTAAAGATTACTGCTGCATACACGGAATGAGTAAGTAATCTGGATAGATGCTGTTCCAGTTATATAATTAGAGAGATGAACGGAAGGGACTTAAGAGCTCAAGTTCTTAAGCCTTAAGGTGAAGCTCTTAACAATCAACCCCCCCCCCACTAGACACTCCATCAACCCCCCTCCCCTATAATTCCACTATCAACCCCTTCCCTATCATTCCACCATAACCTTGCCTTTCACAACGCCATCAACCCCTCCCCCCAACCCAAGTTAAGGAAGGCTTCACTACCACCCGATTGATTGATAAAGATAAAGCCACCCCAAAAGGTGGCACGGGCATGAATAGCCCGTAATACCACCACCGCCCCCAGGCCCACTCCTTTATATATCAAGCCACCATCAAGTGGAATGGGGTAGGGGTTGGGTAGTGTGTGTGTGGGGGGTGGTGGGGCCGAGGGGCGATGAGGGGGTGTGGGGGGTCGCCATTCCTAGAGGATAATGGGTGTCGGCCGGATATGAAGAGTCGCTACTAGCAGGGTGGGGGGGGGGGGGGTGACTTCCTGCCTGGCTGGCGCTGCTGCACCCACTCCACCACCCCCATCACTCACCCCTCTCTCTCTCTCTCTCCTCGCTCACTCACTCACTCACTCAGCCCTGCCACTCCTCCTCTCCCAGGAGCCTCTTGTCACACTCACTTAGCCCCCATATTAACTCTTGGGGGCCTCCAGCTCTCACATTCCAATCACTTAGGCCTATCACCCACCATTTTTTTCAACTCTTTCCATCTGCTGAAACTCTGCAGGTTTTCTACCTCCCCCCTCCCCCCCCCCCTAGCCCTTTTACTCAATCGTATTTCCTCTCAACCCTTTCACCTCTCCTTCCCAATTCCCCACTCATCCCTCTTAGTCCTCCCTCCCTCCCTCCCGTTAATCTCCTCACCATTCCCTCTCACTCCCCTCCCTCCGTGCTCTCACTCATCTCCTGTTCCATGCATTCATTATTCTATATTTAACTCATAATAATAACAGTAAAAATAACAATATTTCCACTTCAAAATTTTGATGGAAATCACATGTAATATATTTACATTGGACTTATTGATATTCACAAAGTTCCTCCAAACCCGTACTATTATATTACAGCCCATCCCCTTGTTTTGATAGTACTTATAGGCAGGATGAGGACCATTGTACATATACAGACGTACAACACAATTAGAAAGTACAAATCGATACTATTGAAGTGGGACAACCCGCAAAACGATTTTCTACGTATGATGCAAAGACAAACTAAGCTAACATAGCCTAGCCGTCATAGGCCTAATACACGATATCTGAGGCCTGATATAATACACATGTGTGCTACGCTAGGCCTAGGAATATTTAAGTTTGCGGTTTAGTTTCATTTTTCAGAACTCTTATCAAGTAAATAGTACAAAATGCTACTATATAATGGCTTGGAACGTCAATATTTGAACTTTGGTGTACATAGTTACAAAACGTACTATCTAAACCGGATGAAGGGTTGAACTAACACATTTACATAAACATTATGAAATATATATTGTCATATTATTCATTACGGATTAATTTCTTCGTGATTTATATACATACATGCCTATATATATGACAATGTCAGACCACGGAGGAAAATGAAACAGGAATTTCCTTAAGTACTTTCGTATATTAAATACATCTTCAGAAGGAATATTCCTTCTGGCAGCATACATCTTCAGAAGGAAGGCATTCCTTCTGAAGATGTATTTAATATACGAAAGTACTTAAGGAAATTCCTGTTTCATTTTCCTCCGTGGTCTGACATTGTCACATTCTTAATCACGTGTTTATTTTCGTGATATACACACATGCCTATATATATGTATGTAAATTAATTATATATAATGTGTGTAATGAAATGTTAAATAAAATATACATAAATATAAGCTAAAAAACAACAACAGGAAGGGGTGGTAGGATAAAAAGAGAACATAGAAACTGTACTGGCGGGGACCTAAACATTCCCTCTAATGCGTTGTGTGTGCTTATCTCCGAGGCTATGGATCCCCTTATTCCAGCCCGAGGTGTACTATCATATTATTATATAAAAAAATTATATATATATGTATACTGTATATATATATATATATATATATATATATATATATAATGTCGTGCTTAATAGCCAGAACCGCACTACTTGGCTCTGCAAGGTCCGATTTGCCTAACACGCCGAGTGATTTTCGTTATTTCCAAATAATTCTTGCCAAATTGGTTATTTTCTAACAATAATAATCTATAATATTACGAAAATGAATCACTGACTTAGTTATGTTAGGTTAGGATAGGTTAGGTTTAATCAAATTATTATGTTAGTTTTGACAACATAAAATTGCAATCACATATAATACAATGAAAACTTTATCATTCCATAAGAAAATTGTTTCAAAAATTAAATATTTCATGAAAATTCGGCTTGTAAGGCCACTCTAGATATTAGGTACGACATACATATAGTGTGTATATATATATATATATATATATATATATATATATATATATATATATATATATATATATACATACATATAGTGTATATATATATTAGTGGTGTTATATCATTAAATACACTCACAGTATTATAGATTTACATAAGAAAAACAGTGATTTAAGCTATGAGTGGATGATACACAGTTGAAAATAGCTTGGTATGAATAGGGCCTGCCTAGCATTCGTGCTTAGACTCATCGCATTGTTCTTTTTTAATTCCTAGCCTAAGACTAATTTTAAAATTTGTCTCGTTTCGAACGTGTGGACGAATATTCCTATAGCACAGAATGTAGTCTATTATGAAAAGCAAGAGAGATATATAGTTTACAATCTTTTTACGGCGATCAATGTACGGCTGTTAGCCCATAGCCATAGTACGGAGTATAGGCTTGATATCTTGATATCTTTTTGGAGACTTTTTCGCAATATACATAGCAAACCTCAAGCGAATAAGACAAATATTATAATTTCTGAAGCAATTAATACCAGGTGTGTCGTAGTTAATGGTATAAGTGTGGTGTTTGCGGCAGCAGTGCTCTAGCGGCACGCAGGCCAACTGATGGGGTGGCTGGCGGTGGCTGGGTGTGGGGCGGACAGGATGCTGCCGCTGCTGATGATGCTACTGCTGCTGTTCCCGCTGCTGCTCTTGCCCTAGTTTCTGCTGATGATGTTGCTGTTGACGATGCCGCTCTTGTTGTTTCTGCTGCTGATGATGATGTTACTGATGCTGCTCTTGTTTGTGCTAATGTTACTGATGCTGCTCCTGTTGTTTCTGCTGATGTTGTTGCTACTACTGCTGCTACTACTGCTGTTGCTGCTGCTCCCGCTGCTGCTGTTACAGCTGCAATTGTCAGCCTCGCTGGTGCAGCTCCACCACTGCGGATGTTGGGCTACTCTTCCGGCAAGGGTTATTGAGGAAACACCACCGCTCCATAAAAAATATATACCATTCAAATTACAACTTCCTGCGTTACCATTGAATAATCTAATATATTCATCCTGTGTGTTGGTTGACCAGCTTCACGCGACGATATCCACCTGTGTCGCCCTACAGTTAATGTTAAAACCATCTGCCGGCGTGGAATATTTATTTTAACCCAACACAAACTCCGAAAAATACTACCAGGCTGGTGAACTAGTTAGGTTAGGCTACTACAAGGCAACTACGCCAACATGGAAGGAACTCCTGGTTAACATTTGGCCATCTGTACATATCTTTTTGTCTCTGGTGCCCCTCACATCCTGTGTGGGGTGCGGGGAGGTAGCAAATACTCTAGAGGGAAAAACCTCAAACGCTCTTATAGACAGCGTTTGAGTTAACACTTTAAGCGTTTAATGAGAAAACTTTCGTCTGTCTCATTGAACTGTAATTTAGCAAAAAAAAAAAAAACTTGTTTTAACTGGATTATGGCAGGAACGTTCCTCTTATGATCCGTGGGACCTTTCACTAGATACTGAAATATGTCAAACAATATCCATAATAAATAAGGGTACTGAACTGATGTTTTACCTTGGCTATATAAAATCTTATTAGTATATTTTGGTAGCAATCTTTCCTGTAGGCATATATATATATTATAATACCCGAAAGGGGTGATTCTAGCGCGAACCTTCTCTAGTTTCCTCACATCTTTTCTTCACGTGAGAAGGAAGTTGAAAAATTAAATCTCCAAAGAATTTTATCATCTTAATATATATCAAAACCTTATATATATATATATATATATATATATATATATATATATATATATATATATATATATATATATATATATATATATATATATATAAGATGACAAAATGCTTCTTTAAACCTTAGGTAGACATGTCATCGATACAGCAGCAAAACTGAAACAAATGCTGATACATCCTTAGCTGTTTGTTCACTGGGTGATGAGCACGTGCAGTGAGACGTTAACAATTTCCAGACAGACTGTTTGTTAATACTGTATGTTTACAGTAACAGTTTTGACATATACTGTATTATATATATATATATAAATATATATATATATATATATAAATATATATATATATATAAATATATATATATATATATAAATATGTATATATATATATATATATATATATATATATATATATATATATATATATATATATAACATTATATGTGAACACTGCACCGAACAGGGTGAGAATAGCGTTAGCTACTTCATCCCTTTGTGTGTATTTATACCTCAATAAACTTATTTCAATTCTAGACACCCCCCACCCCATGGTAGCCTGTTGATCACACACATTACAACACCCGGCGCTGCAAGGTCCAGTGGCAGGTAGCCTGCCTGACATGTAAGCAGCTCTGATCATGTCGCGCGCTCTCATGTAGCCCAGAAATACATCAAATATTTCTCCCCAGAGGAGTAAGAATAAGCGTACAGAAAAGCGTGCAAAACCCGTTCTAATTACAAATTTAAGAAACAATAAGTACCTTGCGGGGATTCCGAGGATCAAGGTCCCCGCGGCCCGGTCGCTGTCCAGGTCTTGGCAACCTGACTGTTGGACGCTGCAGCTGGCATATGAATCACTACCTAGGAGGGATGCCTTAGGAGGTAACTCCTAAGGCATCAGCAATGCTCTTTACAAAATCCTTTATATAATGTAGCAATTACCAACTATTGTTTTAAATAGGAAAGTTGTTAAGTGACCTCAAATCACCCTTGACCAGCATCTTGCGAACCCTACACTTAACATACGACAATGAACAAATTAGGAGCACCTAAAACCGGAATGATCAGATGGACAATTTAAGGTGGCCTGGTCAAACTGGGCCGTGAGATTATAACCTCTAGAAATACCACCATATGATAGATACTGAAATACAAAAACAAAATTTCTTCTAAGAGCCCATTACATGAATCGCCGAGAAGACCATATACAGTATATGTGAGACAAGTCCTAAAATACGGAGGTCTATCAAGGAACCCACACTTGGCAGTGTTATAAAAACTTAAGATGCCTCAGACATCAACCACGCGGTTGGTTCTAGAACCAAGCTACGAGGACATACCACGACAGTTTAAGCTAATAAAGTTTTAATATGCAGGCCTATTAAAAAAAAAGATATGGACAGCGAGACGGTACAATTGCAAACTAGAAACACAGATGAGTCACAGTGATATAATTGTTTTTTCAGTAGCGGAGAGACACTCCATTCACAATATAAAAACACAGATATGACAAAGTTTTAATTATATCAGGTTAAAACTAGCTGCACAGATACCAAGCACAAATAACAACACACAAACACACACTAGAGGAAATAGGCCAGACACAGGATACAGAATGGGAGATGAAGTCCTTCACGAAACGGACAGAAAGAAAGATCTAGGAGTTGATATCACACCAATTCTGTCTCCTGATGCCCATATCAAAAGAATAACATCACCGGCGTATGCTAGACTAGCTAACATCAGAACTCTCTTCAGAAACATGGGTAAGTATTCTTTCAAAACCTTGTAAAACCTTGTATACCACGTATATAAGGCCAATCCTGGAGTGTGCGGCCCCAGCATGGAGCCCGTACCTTGTCAAGCAAAAGACGAAACTGGAAAAAGTTCAGAGGTATGCCACTAGGTTAGTCCCAGAACTAAGAGGGATGAGTTACGAGGAAAGGATGAGAGAACTGCACCTCATGTTGCTGGAAGACAGAAGAGCCCGGAGAGACATGATCACCACACACAATATTATCAGTGGAATTGACAAGGTAGACAAGGATGGAATATTTAACACGGGTGGTACACGCACAAATGGACACAGGTGAGTACCCAACTGAGCCACAGAGACATTAGAAAGAACGTTTTCAGTGTCATAATAGTTAGTAAATGGAATACACTAGGCAGTGATGTGGTGGAGGCTGACTCCATACACAGTTTCAAATGTAGATATGACAGAGCTTGAGAAGCTCAGGAATCTGTACACTAGTAGATTGCCGGTTGAGAGGGAGGACCAAAGAGCCAAAGCTCAACCCTCGCAAGCACAACTAGTTAAGTACACACACACACACAAATTCCCCACCCTGTCTCAACTTACAAGATATGCTCCGTCAATTTAAGCAGTTATTTTGGTGTACAATGGATTAGGCTAACACTTATTTCATACTAAAGCCGTCTCCAGGCTAGCACGACAGTTTATACAATGTTTTTATATTTATTTCAATATTCAAAACGTTCTAAAATTTGAACAAAATGTAATTTAAAAAGTATTGTTGTAAATAAACACCTGTTCGGTTATATTTATCTGGCTTAGAGACAGTTGTTTACACATGGCGCCCCCTGGACACACTTCATGAATGGTGGGAGTGTGGCGTTATCCCACTGACACACCCGACCCGCTACCTCTCCCACTTGCTAACCCAGCACACAAGCCTCCACACTGTGTACCCCACACCTTTAATCCAGACAACGAATCCTAATACTGTGTACCGTGCACCTTTAATCCAGACAAGCCTCTATACTGTGTATCATACACCATTATCACATCACAGAAGCCTCTACACTGTGTACCGTGCACCTTTAATCCAGACAAGCCTCTATACTGTGTATCATACACCATTATCGCATCACAGAAGCCTCTACACTGTGTACCGTGCACCTTTAATCCAGACAAGCCCCTATACTGTGTATCATACACCATTATCGCATCACAGAAGCCTCTACACTGTGTACCGTGCACCTTTAATCCAGACAACAAGGCTCTACACTACCGTGTAGAGTACATTGCCCATGTACACCCGTGACCCAGCACGCAGGCTTCACTGCACCGTAAACCACACCTTCACGACATAAGGTTTAGAACAGGAACAATGGTGTTTCAAGTGTAATGAATTGCAAACTGCAACAAAATGTGAATCTTCCATAAGAATTATTAAAAAATTATAATAATGATACGAACAAATTAGAATTAAAAACAAATTAAATTACTGTAATTAGAGGTTGCTTTTTTACCTTCAGTCGCTATAAAAATACCAATAAAAATATTGCTTGACTATATGCGACCGATTTTCAGTATTAACATAGCCTAATCCTCCCAAATGCCTCAAAGTTTAGGCAAATTAAAATTTCAATAACTATAGCATCTAAGAAATGCGAAAAAATGTTTTCCCCTGCCACAAGGAGTACATACATGTCTTCGGGAGACCAGCTTTTTGTAAGGATAGAATAACATTGACGCTGGTCGCACACAACGACGTAAATACTTCCATATGGCCATACCACGTGTGCGCCCCAGCTGACGCCAAACACAAGAGTTCATGGTCAGAAATCTTTCATTAGTCACTGCCTACAAGCCTAGTCCTACCACACACCACCATCATTACACACCAGACAACTTTTGGGAGGGCAGGACGGAATCACACAGGCCCAGTGGTATATAGCATCCACGTATCAGTGTGAAAAAAATCACTTTCGCCTTGTTAGATATGACCCAAACCGGCATTTGTCAAGACTGTCGGTCTATACTACACTAAGACACTACCCTTCACAACGTCCAACTTGAAGATAATATCCTCTTTACCAAACTCAACTTGCGTCTAAAAACTGGATGTCATGTTATTACCATACCGTATATCACTTGCTCACATATTTGCAACAAATATATACAGTTGCCACTTAGCTCAACAAACAGAGCAACACGGGCTCACATTGAGCCAACAAACTATACATGCTCACACACATTCATCAGCCTATACATGAGCGTCATAGTCAACAAACTATACGTCAAAAAAAAAAATACATGCTCGTACATAGTCAATAAACTATAAATTCTAGTACCGTCAACAAATTATACATGCTCATACATATTCAACAAACTATACGTACTCGTACTGTCAACAAACTATACATTCATGCTCGTAAAATAGATTCTTGTATACAGTCAAAAAACTATACACTCATACACAGTCAATAAATTATACATTCTCGTGGTCAACAAACTATACATTCTTGTACACAGTCAGCAAACTACACATTTTCATGAACAAATCCACAAGGGCCGTGATGAGGATTCGAACCTACGTCCGGGATGAGTCCAGACGCGCCTTAGTCGATCGCGTCCGGGATCATCCTGGACGTAGGTTCGAATCCTCATCACGGCCCTTGTGGATTTGTTCATTTGATATATCACACTACTGTGATTGTCGTATACTCATTCTCGTACATAGCAAACAGCAACAGATCCCATTCATTTAACAAACGACGCTGGTATAGCAAATACGAATTTAACAGTAAAAAAAAGTAAAAATATATTTTCTGCCCTAAACTAATTAATTAAACCAAATTTAAACCTGCAGACGCCCAAGGGATAACTTTAAACCAATTGGGAGCTCCAAGTACACGCCAAATCATTAGGGGTAATTTGAATTAATTTACCTTAATGTGCACTTATATATACGTAGAATTCTATGTAAATACCATAAGATCACATGCCAACAATAAACTAGTCCTACCCAACACTTAAATTACAAAATGCACAACAGCCTACATGGAAAATATATTCTAATCTTATGTAGATATATAAAATTATTATTAATTAGAAAGTAGCCTAGTCAATAATACATAAATATACAAAAATGAGTGAGTGGGCAGACATTTCAGCAATGTTGGGAACTCCCCCAAAAAACGGTCAGATACTGGAGTCGTCTGTGTGGCCCCTGATGTGGTTGGTGGTCGCACAGTGGAGTTCCTGTGTCGAGCCCCTGATGCGGTGGCTGCGCAGTGCAGTTCCTGGTACAGGGGCCCCCCTGATGTGGTCACACAGTAAAGTCCCTGGTGTGGGCTTTTGTATGTGGTGGCGATATGCTTCATATGGTGGTTCATATTGTCATGGCGATGTGATGGCAGCATGCTGGAGTCCCTGGAGGTGGTGGTTGCAGCATGCTGGAGTCCCTGGAGGTGGTGGTGGCAGCATGCTGGAGTCCCTGGAGGTGGTGACAGCATGCTGGAGTCCCTGGAGGTGGTGGTGGCAGCATGCTGGAGTCCCTGGAGGTGGTGGTGGCAGCATGCTGGAGTCCCTGGAGGTGGTGGTGGCAGCATGCTGGAGTCCCTGGAGGTGGTGGTGGCAGCATGCTGGAGTCCCTGGAGGTGGTGGTGGCAGCATGCTGGAGTCCCTGGAGGTGGTGGTGGCAGCATGCTGGAGTCCCTGGAGGTGGTGACAGCATGCTGGAGTCCCTGGAGGTGGTGGTGGCAGCATGCTGGAGTCCCTGGAGGTGGTGGTGGCAGCATGCTGGAGTCCCTGGAGGTGGTGGTGGCAGCATGCTGGAGTCCCTGGAGGTGGTGACAGCATGCTGGAGTCCCTGGAGGTGGTGGTGGCAGCATGCTGGAGTCCCTGGAGGTGGTGGTGGCAGCATGCTGGAGTCCCTGGAGGTGGTGGTGGCAGCATGCTGGAGTCCCTGGAGGTGGTGGCAGCATGCTGGAGTCCCTGGAGGCGGTGGTGACAGCATGCTGGAGTCCCTGGAGGTGGTGGTGGCAGCATGCTGGAGTCCCTGGAGGTGGTGGTGGCAGCATGCTGGAGTCCCTGGAGGTGGTGACAGCATGCTGGAGTCCCTGGAGGTGGTGGTGGCAGCATGCTGGAGTCCCTGGAGGTGGTGGTGGCAGCATGCTGGAGTCCCTGGAGGTGGTGGCAGCATGCTGGAGTCCCTGGAGGCGGTGGTGACAGCATGCTGGAGTCCCTGGAGGTTGTAACATTATGATTCATATGGCGGTAGTATGCTGAGGTCCCTCGGGTGTGGTGGCCGCATGTTTGGGGATCAGGGTGTGGGTGATCGCATGCTGAGTGAGGTCCTTGAGGAGGACCTGGGGATGAAAGCCGGATGCTGAGGTCCCTAAAGTGGGACCTGGGGGTACTGGTCGCATGCTGAGGTCCCCAAAGTGGGACCTGGGGGTGAAGGCCGCATGCTGAGGTCCCCAAAGTGGGATCTGGGTGTGCTGGCTGCATGCTGAGGTCCCTAAAGTGGGACCTGGGTGTTCTGGTCGCGTGCTGAGGTCCCTAAAGTGGGACCAGGGGGCACTGGTCGCATGCTGAGGTCCCCAAAGTGGGACGTGGGGGTGAAGGCCGCGTGCTGAGGTCCCCAAAGTGGGACCTGGGGGTGAAGGCCGCGCGCTGAGGTCCCTAGAGGGGGCTACTGGGAGCCAGCACTCAAGCCGTGGCACTATGCCAGATCCGCGGTGAAATTCGCCGATGTCCTTCTTGCCTAAAGCTTGAGAGAAAACTGGCTGGTAGTACATAGTCCAAGGTGGGAGGAGGCCGACCGCGCCTCCTCTGCCTTACACACGGCAATCATTCACTCCTAAGGTCTTCTGTCCATTCACTCCTCCATTCTGTCCATTCACTCCTAGGTTCCGTCCATTCACTCCTAGGTTCTGTCCATTCACTCCTGTCTGTCTGTCGCAGCTGCTACGAGTCAAGTCCTTTCTCTTTCTGTTTTTTTTTAACGTATTTTCAGACGTGTACGTTCACTCCAAAATATTTTCATCCACACTTATCGCACACTATCGTATTATTCAGTCACTTGGTGTTTAGTTAACAATGATGATATTACAACACTGATAATGGGCTCCAATGTTCATTTTCAAAGTCTGTTTCTGAGAGCCCCAACTTTGGTTCTCCTGTTCCCCTGAGAGCACCCACTTAGGTCCCCCTTATGAGCACCCACTTTGGTTCCCTTATACGGAAGGACCACACTTTGGTCCCCACACGAGCACCACTTTAGGCTCCCCCCTTCCCCCCCTGTGGCCCCTGAGAGAGCACCCACTTAGGCTGCCCCCCCCTGAGAGCACCCACCTAAGGCTCCCCCAGAGTGCACCACCGTGGTATCTGGTTGTCGTCAGCCACTGAAGGTTCCATACGCGGTGCGCTGTCCTCCTGGCGGCGGGGGGAGGGTGTAAGTTCAGCCTTCCAGTTATATAAATGGCTTCAGCAGAGCCGCCTCGTCGACACCCTAGGGTGTGTGTGGAGCCCTCGCACACACCACCGTCAGGAGCAGTGGTGGTAGTGGTAGTAGTGGTGGTAGTGGTGGTGGTGGTGGTGTGGGGTTCCAGTAGGTGGCGAGGCGGCCACCACGGCGCATCCACCATCCCCCACACATGCTCCGTTATATCCACATTTTCACTGCTAAAACACACTTCTCCACTCTTTTCTTGCGCTGGCGACCTCGTTCGAGACACGAGACGTGGCGGAAGTTAGGTCCTGAAGGTTGCAAGGGCTAGTAGGCCTTGTGGGACCAAGGCCTAGAAAGCTTCAACTAGGTTTTTATGAATGAGATTAAACTGCTCACCATCATTGAATGAAATGGCTGCCCACAAACACAATTCCACGTCTCGTAGCGTATAACTTACCTATTCCCACAAATTCTCATCAGTAGGTAAATCCAAAATCGACGAAAACACAGCAGAGGGAGGAAGATGAGGCTTTTGATAATCCAAATGTCGATATAATCCTTAGGAGCACACAGCAGTGTGTTCACCCTCTCACAGTTGGACCAAATATGGACCCGGAGCGTCAGCCCAGCCCAGGCGAGACACGGGCGAGTCCACTCCAGTGGCCGCGGGGGAGGAAGCTCCTCCACTCCTCTCCACCCGTATACATCTAACTCGCCATATATACCAACCATACTTTACACCTCCTTATTGATATCCTCATTATATTACACGTTAAATATACCTTCATTTACGTACTTATTTATCTAGTAAATACCATGAATATTCCTTAACATTATTAAAGACCGTAAGTATCTATATACGAGTACTTTAGGGGAGGGGGGTTAATTAATAAAGATGTTAGGCCGTTGTGTATACCAGAATAACGACGTGCCTTGGGCGTCAACCCCAAGCACAGTGTTGCAGTGAAAGGCAAGGGGGAAGGAAGCCAAATTCCCCCATAATACAGTCCAGAGGGAGGAAAGACAAGCAACAGGCGTTAGTTTCATTCATAAGAGCAGACGCCTCACTGCCGGACGTACAACGCATTCCTTTCATCGACTCACAACCCGACTGCAACGCCTCGTGCAACTCATGTGCCGTCGCAACACACACTCCCCGGGATAAACAATTCCCTCAGATAGGAAAATCGGGTTTAAAAGTTATAGAAATGGAGTAAAACTAACCCACAACCCAAGGTACCACCCCCCCCCACCCAGCCAAAAGAGGATGGGGTGGGGGGGAAGAGGGGGGGAGGGAGGAGGTGTGGCTGCCGAGAGTTCTTACACAAATAGTCGTACAAGGCCGGGGTCGCCTGGGTGCGCCTAGTACAAACGGACGTCTCTCTCTCTCTCTCTTAGCTAGGGCAAGGGGCCCTCTATATTCATTACTCATCTAGCAAGGGACACTAGCTGCACCCATTACTCACCTAAGATGGGGCCCCATATTCGTCTCTCTCTCTCTTAGCTAGGGCAAGGGGCCCTCTATATTCATTACTCATCTAGCAAGGGACACTAGCTCCACCCATTACTCACCTAAGATGAGGCCCCATATTCGTCTCTCTCTCTCTTAGCTAGGGCAAGGGGCCCTCTATATTCATTACTCATCTAGCAAGGGACACTAGCTACACCCATTACTCACCTAGCAGTTAACACCACACACCCATTATACACCTAGGGCTATTGTGCACATCCTGCCATGCCTTTTGGTCTCATGTGATGTTATTTCTGTGTGTAGATTTGGAACCATTACTTTTAATATATAAAGTGTAAATTACTATGAGTCTCCCGCCTGTGCTCTAGGAGAAAACAGATTTAACTTTTTAAGGCGGTCCAAATAATTCTGACGTTCAATTGAGTTGATGCTAGCGGTGAAGGATCTGTGCACGATCTCCAGGTCAGCAAATTCTTCAGCTTTGAATTGTGGTGTTCGTGAGCAACAGTATTCCACTCTGGTGAACAATAATGTCACAACTTGCAGGTGGAACAGCAAGTTTATAGTGTTCTATAACAGTAAGTTCTTCCGGCATGATTACTCCTTAGTCTGCCCGAAACGCTTTGCGTAATAGTGGCTTTAGGCATTGTATGTACTAGCTCTATCTATAAATCTTTCAATTTTTGTCAAATCTCTTGTATGTATGTACCTTATCTGAATAAACATTTATTTATTTATTATTTATTTATTTATTTATTTTATGCATCATTTCCTTTGAGTAGTGCGGGTGGTCTGTGTTTAACGTGTAGTTTCTGCATTGATGTTTACTCTATTTTTTTCAGTGCTGTAGTAATTGGAACTTATCCTCATTAAACATCATGTTTCTGTCTGTGGCTCGTTGAAACACTTGATTAACATCAGAGTGGAAGTTTGCTGTATACTCTTTGTTGGCTACTCCCCTGGACATGCTGGTATCATCTGTAGAGGGTGATACAGTACTTTACGCAGACGAGGAGTCACAATAACGTGGCTGAAATATGTTGACCAGACCGATCGACTTGAGAATGGTCCAGGACGGACCGAAACGTCGGCGTCCCTTCACCTTCTAGTGTGTGGTCTGGTCAACAATACAGTACTATAGTTTGTACCCTTGTCTATGTCCGATATGAGGACGAGGTAGAGTACCGGGGCACGCACAGCACTCTGGGACATGCACAGTACTCTGGGGGGACTGAGCTCTTCAAGGTGGATGATTCAGACTGTACTCTGTTGACCATTAAACTCTGGACTCTGTTTGTTACGAAGTTAAAGATCCATCTCCCTACTTTGCTAGCAATTTCTTTTTGTGTGCAATAACATCATGGTCACATTTGTCGAAGGCTTTTGCGAAATCTGTGAAAATTATATCGGCAATTTGTCTTTCATGACATCTGGTGCCATGCCACAGTGGTCCAGCAGCTGTGAGAGGCAGGAGCGCCCTGTTCTGAACCCGTGTTGACCAGGGTTAGGTGGACCCTGTCAGTACCTGGGTTTTGTGATCTTACTCCTTAGTACTCATTGAAAGATTGGTATGATGTTTGAGGCTAGAGTTATTGGTCTATATTTTGTTGCATCAGCTTTACTGCCTCTCTTGTAGAGTGGTGTTATCTCTCATGTTCTAGGTATGTCGGGATGACACCATTATCTTGGACATATCTTTAAAGGATGTTACGGGCCTGTGATAGTGAAGTTCTTGATGAATATAGAATTCCAGGAGTCTGGGACTGGTGCAGAGTGCATGGGGGTAGACTACGGGATCACCATAGCCCGTGCTATTTGGAACTTGTTCCAAGTAGCGAATCTTAAGCCACAACAACAAGAGAGTTCATGGGGCATGCTGTCAATGGTCACTTCAAACTGCAGTGGGGTTAGGGTTGACAGCTTATATAAATATGGTTTAATGATGCTATTTTACTCGTAAAGAATTCGTTTGGATCACTGATCTGTAATGTGTTGAAGGGTTCACTGAAAACACTCATACTGTAACCTCAGTATTCCACTCATTTCTTTGCTGTCATCCCATTCTTTTAGAAAATGTATGAGGTCTTTTACCCCAATCCCCCACCACTTTCGTCCTCCCCTTCACACCCTTACTGCTCTCTCTCTCTCTCTCTCTCTCTCTCTCTCTCTCTCTCTCTCTCTCTCTCTCTCTCTCTCTCTCTCTCTCTCTCTCTCTCTCTCTCTCTCTCTCTCCAGAGAGAGAGAAAGAGAGAGAGAGAGAGAGAGACACCCCAGAACCATAAATCAATACCGGCCATATTTACAAGTTAGTGTTGCGAAGAGTTGCTTACGCATATCTGCGTATGTCATGTGGATTGCGCACATGTACGGTATGCACCCTCAGTCTGCGTATGACTGTCTGCGTATATTTGGGTATGACTGTGTCTGCGTATATTTGGGTATGACTGTGTCTGCGTATCGGTCTGCCTGGGTGTGCCTGCGTATATCTACGCAAGTCGGCGAGTGAGTCCCTTCACTACTACAGATACTTAGCGGATAAATATGAAGAATGAATGCAAACCATGACCCAAGTATCAACACTCCAGCTTCAGGCCCGACGCGAGCATCAACGCCTCACTTAAACTGATGTGCTCACCCTAGTTGTGCTTGCCGGGGGGAGGTCGAGCTCTGGCTCTCTGGTCCCCGCCACGAGGTACGCGCCCGGGGACGTCACTGGGCGGCGTCTCCCACCGACCAATCAACTAACGCAACGCGTATATATGCCCCCTTCCTGGAATCTTTTCACGAGCTCAACAAAAACTCGTCTATAAAACACGTGGGTGAGGGGGGGGGTGGGTGAGGGGGGGGGGTGAGGGGGGGGGGGGTGATGGGGGAGGGGGGAGGGGGGAGTCACATCCGGCTGGGAGCTGACTGATGCTGTTGATAAAATGCTGCGCTCATCGGTCCGGTCGGAAGTGGGAGGTGACGTCATCAATGCTGAGCCGCCCCCCCCCCCAAGAGTTGCCAGTGAAGCATTATACCCCGCTCCCTCACCCCCCCTGGAGCCCCCCCCCCCGGTGGGGGGAGGGGGGTTGAGAGAGGGAGTTTCATTTGCTTATTTATTCTAGCTTTGTTTTATTGTTTTGGTGTGGATGAGAGATAGGGATTGGGCCCGGTGGCAGGGGGGAACTGGGCCGGGTGGCAGGGGGGAACAGGGCCCGGCGGCAGGGAGGGATAGGGCCCGGCGGCAGGGAGGGATAGGGCCCGGCGGCAGGGAGGGATAGGGCCCGGCGGCAGGGGGGGATAGGGCCCGGCGGCAGGGGGGATAGGGCCTTCGGCAGGGGGGGGATAGGGCCCGGCGGCAGAGAGGGATAGGGCCCGGCGGCAGGGGGGGATAGGGCCCGGCGGCAGGGGGGGGGGATAGGTTAGAATAGGGAGATTTGGAAAGGCGGGGGAGGAGAAATAGGTAAAGAGGGATGATTAAAATATGCAGGAGAGGTGGGGAATGGGGGAGAGAGAGAGAATGAAGAGCGAGAGAGAGAGAGAGAGAGAGAGAGAGAGAGAGAGAGAGAGAGAGAGAGAGAGAGAGAGAGAGAGAGAGAGAGAGAGAGAGAGAGAGAGAGAGAGAGAGAGCGAGAGAGAGAGAGAGAGAGAGAGAGAGAGAGACTGTGGCTGGGTTGGTGTATACTGAGTGATAATCACTCTGAGTGAGTGATTAGGAATCAAATTTCTAGTTGTATGGAAAATAATGAGTTACACAATCCAGGACAACATGGATTTAGAGCGGGCAGATCCTGTCTGTCACAGTTACTCAACCACTATGATAAAATCACAGAAGCTTTAGAAGAAAAGCAAAATGCAGATGTTGTATACACAGACTTTGTAAAGGCATTCGACAAATGTGACCATGGAGTGATAGCACACAAAATGAGGTCAATGGGAATAACTGGTAAAGTAGGACGCTGGATACTCAATTTCCTGTCGAACAGAACACAAAGAGTAACAGTCAATCAAGTAAAATAAAGTCCGAACGCAGTTAAAAGTTCTGTACCTCAAGGTACAGTCCTTGCACCGCTACTGTTCCTTATTCTCATATCAGATACAGATAAAAATACAAGTCACAGCTTCGTGTCATCCTTTACAGATGACACAAAAATTAGCATGAAAATTACCTCTGCTGAAGGCATGGAAAAATTTCAAGAAGATATCAACAAATTTTTCGATTGGACAGCAGAAAATAACATGATGTTTAACAGTGATAAATTTCAGGTACTCATTTTCGGGAAAAATGAGGATTTGAAACATAATACAGGGTACAAAACACAATTGAATCTGCCCATAATAGGTAAATAGCATGACAAGGATTTGGGAATAATGATGTCCGACGACCTAAGGTTTAGGGAGCATAACCAAGCAAATATTGCGTCAGCCAGAAAATGATAGGATGGATTACGAGAACTTTTAAATCCAGGGATCCCATCACAATGGTTGTACTCTTCAAGTCACTTGTGTTGTCCCGTTTTGAGTACTGCTCAGTATTCACTTCCCCCTTCAGAGCAGGAGAGATTGCTGAAATAGAAGGAATACAGAGAACATATACAGCACGCATAGACGAGATAAAACACCTAAATTATTGGGATCGTCTCAAAGCTCTCCAAATGAACTCTATAGAAAAGAGACGAGAGAGATACCAAATAATATACACATGGAAAATACTGGAGGGCCAGGTCCCAAATCTATACAGTAAAATAACAACGTACAGGAGTGAACGATATGGAAGAAAATGTAAGATTGAACCAGTGAAGAGCAGAGGTGCCATAGGCACAATCAGAGAACACTGTATAAACATCAGAGGTCCGCGGTTGTTCAACGTCCTCCCAGCGACTATAAGAAATATTGCCGGAACAACCGTGGACATCTTCAAGAGGAAACTGGACGGTTTTCTAAGAGAAGTTCCGGACCAGCCGGGCTGTGGTGGTTATGTGGGCCTGTGGGCCGCTCCAAGCAACAGCCTGGTGGACCAAACTCTCACAAGTCGAGCCTGGCCTCGGGCCGAGCTTGGGGAGTAGAAGAACTCCCAGAACACCATCAAGCAGGAATCAACCAGGTATACTGTGGCTGGGTTGGTGTATACTGAGTGTGTGAATGATCTCTCTCTCTCTCTCCAAAGGGTTTGACAAGATACGGGGGAAGGGGGGGGGGGAGGACGAAGGATAGGATAGGATAGGATAGGGGCTGGAAACAGGATGAGGATGACGACAAAAGGGGGGGGGGGTCAGAAAGATCTGTGGCCTAACTTAGGGAGCCGGTCGGCCGAGCGGACAGCACCCAGGACTTGTGATTCTGTGGTCCCGGGTTCGATCCCGGGCGCCGGCGAGAAACAATGGGCAGAGTTTCTTTCACCCTATGCCCCTGTTACCTAGCAGTGAAATAGGTACCTGGGTGTTAGTCAGCTGTCACGGGCTGCTTCCTGGGGGTGGAGGCCTGGTCGAGGACCGGGCCGCGGGGACACTAAAAAGCCCCGAAATCATCTCAAGATAACCCCTAAATTCTCCTAGTAAAGTCATAGCATATTCGTGTGCGGAGATTTCGAGCTTTGTGCAGATATTTGGATGTAACGGCTCTTCCTAACGTCGACTATAATTACTGTATAGGAACTGCTTCGTCTGTTTCAACAGGCCTTGTGCAGTTTGTTATTTTTATGCTATGTTCTTCTAATTATTATGTTCTGCTGCATGGGTAACAGCTTCTCCTCCACATCAACCTACCCAAGGCTTTGCGCCCTGGAGAGGCCACTCCAGCCTCGATTTTTTTCCCTAGAACAGCAAGTTAAGGGTCCTCTGGTAGGTTAGGAGGGGAGGAAGTTCTCCTAAGAGTTCAAAACGTCATAAAAACCGTTGATTGAAAGTTTCCTCTCCTAACTTAACCGATTAAAGCCGGAGGACTCCAACAGAAAACGGGATAGTACATCACTTTCCTCAGCCGATTTCATTTCAAATCATGTCCATTTATTTATTTATATATATACAAGAAAGTACATTGAGTTTGTGAGGGTACATAGCTTGGTGTTTACGTTCTTGTAAAGCCACTAGTACGCGCAGCGTTTCGGGCAGGTCATAGCGCGCATACGGGCGGAAACCGTCGATATTTTAAGAGGACGGGTTGACCATACACCCATAAGAATGTTTTATTTTGGTAATGGGGCGTGGCGCTAGTGGCCTGCCTCACCAAACAAGCCGTGAAGGAGGCAGGCCAAGTCATGAAGGAGGCAGGTCAAGTCATGAAGGAGGCAGGTCAAGCCATGAAGGAGGCAGGTCAAGTCATGAAGGAGGCAGGTCAAGTCATGAAGGAGGCAGGTCAAGCCATGATGGAGGCAGGCCAAGCCATGAAGGAGGCAGGTCAAGTCATGAAGGAGGCAGGTCAAGTCATGAAGGAGGCAGGTCAAGCCATGATGGAGGCAGGCCAAGCCATGAAGGAGGCAGGTCAAGTCATGAAGGAGGCAGGTCAAGTCATGAAGGAGGCAGGTCAAGCCATGATGGAGGCAGGCCAAGCCATGAAGGAGGCAGGTCAAGATATGAAGGAGGCAGGTCAAGTCATGAAGGAGGCAGGTCAAGTCATGAAGGAGGCCGGTCAAGTCATGAAGGAGGCAGGTCAAGTCATGAAGGAGGCAGGTCAAGTCATGAAGGAGGCAGGTCAAGCCATGATGGAGGCAGGTCAAGTCATGAAGGAGGCAGGTCAAGCCATGATGGAGGCAGGCCAAGCCATGAGGGAGGCAGGTCAAGCCATGAAGGAAGCAGGTCAAGCCATGAAGGAGGCAGGCCAAGCCATGAAGGAGGCAGGTCAAGTCATGAAGGAGGCAGGTCAAGTCATGAAGGAGGCAGGTCAAGTCATGAAGGAGGCAGGTCAAGTCATGAAGGAGGCAGGTCAAGTCATGAAGGAGGCAGGTCAAGCCATGATGGAGGCAGGTCAAGTCATGAAGGAGGCAGGTCAAGCCATGATGGAGGCAGGCCAAGCCATGAGGGAGGCAGGTCAAGCCATGAAGGAAGCAGGTCAAGCCATGAAGGAAGCAGGTCAAGCCATGAAGGAGGCAGGTCAAGCCATGAAGGAGGCAGGTCAAGCCATGAAGGAGGCAGGTCAAGCCATGAAGGAGGCAGGCCAAGCCATGAAGGAAGCAGGTCAAGCCATGAAGCAGGCAGGTCAAGCCATGAAGGAGGCAGGTCAAGCCATGAAGGAGGCAGGCCAAGCCATGAAGGAGGCAGGTCAAGCCTTGAAGGAGGCAGGTCAAGCCTTGAAGGAGGCAGGTCAAGCCTTGAAGGAGGCAGGTCAAGCCTTGAAGGAGGCAGGTCAAGCCATGAAGGAGGCAGGCTAAGCCATGAAGGAGGCAGGTCAAGCCATGAAGGAGGCAGGTCAAGCCAGGAAGGAGGCAGGCCAAACCATGAAGGAGGCAGGCCAAGCCATGAAGGAGGCAGGTCAAGCCTTGAAGGAGGCAGGTCAAGCCTTGAAGGAGGCAGGTCAAGCCATGAAGGAGGCAGGCTAAGCCATGAAGGAGGCAGGTGAAGCCATGAAGAAGGCAGGTGAAGCCGTGAAGGAGGCAGGCCAAGCCATGAAGAAGGCAGGTCAAGCCATGAAGGAGGCAGGCCAAGACATGAAGGAGGCAGGTCAAGCCGTGAAGGAGGCAGGCCAAGCCATGAAGGAGGCAGGTCAAGCCATGAAGGAGGCAGGTCAAGCCATGAAGGAGGCAGGCCAAGACATGAAGGAGGCAGGTCAAGCCATGAAGGAGGCAGGCCAAACCATGAAGGAGGCAGGCCAAGCCATGAAGGAGGCAGGCCAAGCCATGAAGGAGGCAGGTCAAGCCATGAAGGAGGCAGGCCAAGCCATGAAGAAGGCAGGTCAAGCCGTGAAGGAGGCAGGCCAAGCCATGAAGGAGGCAGGCCAAGCCATGAAGGAGGCAGGCCAAGCCATGAAGGAGGCAGGCCAAGCCATGAAGGAGGCAGGCCAAGCCATGAAGAAGGCAGGTCAAGCCGTGAAGGAGGCAGGCCAAGCCATGAAGGAGGCAGGCCAAGCCATGAAGGAGGCAGGCCAAGCCATGAAGGAGGCAGGCCAAGCCATGAAGGAGGCAGGCCAAGCCAGAGTGGAAATTGAAGGTCAACAGAATGAATAAAAGATCATGAATTTCTGGAGGAGGGAATGAGGCGCCGGGCAGGCTAGAGGACAGGCAGGCTAGAGGAGGGAGGATGGGGTGGCTGCGGAGGGCTGGCTAGGGCAGGCTAGGCCGGCCACACCGGCTCAAAGGAATGTCATCCACCAAGGCCGGATCTACAAGGTAAGAGATAGCCTCTGTCCCAGCCGGCAGCGCTCTTCATTCTCGGATGCCAAATATTTCTTCACTTTCCAAGGGGACCTGATCACGGGATGAATCATCTCAGCCCAGTAACGGGTATTGAAACCTACCTAACCTTATTTACCCTAACCTTACTTACCCTAACCTTACTTACCCTAACCTTACTTACCCTAACCTTACTTCACCTAACTTTACTTGCGCTAATGTTACCCACCCTTACCTTACCCACCCTAACCTTACTTACCCTAATCTTGCATAACTTAACGTTACCCACCATTACATAATCTTACCTAACCCTACTCAACCTAAATGTACTCTCCCTAACCCAATCTTATCTTATCTAACCTTAACTTACCCATCCTGACCTGACTCTACCCACCCCAAACCTGACCTTAGCCTAGCCTAACCTAAACTTAGCGAACCAAGCCTTGCCTGGCCCAACCAAGTTTAACCTGTCTAATGAGGCTATCTTGTTCTGCCCTCTCATTGGTCAGCTGCGGCTGTAGGTGCGGTATAAACTGGCAATTCTGTTGTTTTTTGTCTTCTAGTTGTTAAGACGTACCCGAGTATAGGCTGGTAGTTGATAGTTGTTGATAATGGTTGTTGATTGAGTGTGTTTGATATGTAGTGCTTCGTCTATGTCTAGTCTCCGTTTGTCGTTGTATCTGTCGACGATTTCGGCGTTGTTTGTCAAGGATATCTCCGGCGATAGTTTTGATAGAGATTGATATCTTGACGTTTGAAAGAGTTTGACACACTTTTTGACGTTTGAAAGAGTTTGACACACTTTTTGACGTTTGAAAGAGTTTGACACACTTTTTGACGTTTGATAGAGCCTTGTTGTGTGTGCAGAGTCAACCACCTTGAGAGATATGTTGCTGTCTTGCCAATATATGGAGATCATCGGGGCTGATAGTCCCACAAGCTCTAAGTTTACTGTTGCCTTGATTGTTGCAAAGTAGAATTGCAGATTGCAATCACAATTATGTGATGTGTCTATGATAACAACATGGAAACGTTTGAGTCTGGGGGGAGGAGGGGGGGGGGTGGTTCAGAACTCCCCCCCCATCCCTAATGATTCCTTCACACATCCCCAAAGATTTCCCCACACATCCCCAAAGATTTCCCCACACATCCTCAAAGATTCCCCCACACATCCCCAAGGATTCCTCATACTTCCCAAAGATTCCCCCACACATCCCCAGAGATTCCCCCACACAGCCCCAAAGATTCCCCCACACAGCCCCAAAGATTCCCCCACACAGCCCCAAAGATTCCCCCACACAGCCCCAAAGATTCCCCCACACAGCCCCAAAGATTCCCCCACACAGCCCCAAAGATTCCCCCACACAGCCCCAAAGATTCCCCCACACATCCCCAGAGATTCCCCACACAGCCCCAAAGATTCCCCACACATCCTCAAAGATTCCCCCACACATCCCCAAGGATTCCTCATACTTCCCAAAGATTCCCCCATACATCCCCAGAGATTCCCCCACACAGCCCCAAAGATTCCCCCACACAGCCCCAAAGATTCCCCCACACAGCCCCAAAGATTCCCCCACACAGCCCCAAAGATTCCCCCTCACAGCCCCAAAGATTTCCCCCACACATCCCCAGAGATTCCCCCACACAGCCCCAAAGATTCCCCCACACAGCCCCAAAGATTCCCCCACACAGTCCCAAAGATTCCCCCACACATCCCCAGAGATTCCCCACACAGCCCCAAAGATTCCCCACACATCCTCAAAGATTCCCCCACACAGCCCCAAAGATTCCCCCACACAGCCCCAAAGATTCCCCCACACAGCCCCAAAGATTCCCCCACACAGCCCCAAAGATTCCCCCTCACAGCCCCAAAGATTCCCCCACACAGCCCCAAAGATTCCCCCACACAGCCCCTAAGATTCCCCCACACAGCCCCAAAGATTCCTCCACACAGCCCCAAAGATTCTCCCACACATCCCCAAAGATTCCACCCCACACAGCCCCAAAGATTCCCCCACACAGCCCCAAAGATTCCCCCACACATCCCTAAAGATTCCCCCCACACATCCCCAAAGATTCCCCCACACAGCCCCTAAGATTCCCCCACACAGCCCCAAAGATTCCCCCACACAGCCCCAAAGATTCCCCCACACATCCCTAAAGATTCCCCCCACACATCCCCAAAGATTCCCCCACACAGCCCCTAAGATTCCCCCACACAGCCCCAAAGATTCCTCCACACAGCCCCAAAGATTCCCCCACACATCCCCAAAGATTCCACCCCACACAGCCCCAAAGATTCCCCCACACAGCCCCAAAGATTCCCCCACACATCCCTAAAGATTCCCCCCACACATCCCCAAAGATTCCCCCACACAGCCCCAAAGATTCCTCCACACAGCCCCAAAGATTCCCCCACACATCCCCAAAGATTCCACCCCACACAGCCCCAAAGATTCCCCCACACAGCCCCAAAGATTCCCCCACACATCCCTAAAGATTCCCCCCACACATCCCCAAAGATTCCCCCACACAGCCCTAAAGATTCCACCCCACACAGCCCCAAAGATTCTCCCACACATCCCCAAAGATTCCACCCCACACAGCCCCAAAGATTCCCCCACACATCCCCAAAGATTCCCCCACACAGCCCTAAAGATTCCCCCACACAGCCCCAAAGATTCCCCCACACAGCCCCAAAGATTCCACCCCACACAGCCCCAAAGATTCCCCCCACACAGCCCCAAAGATTCCCCCACACAGCCCTAAAGATTCCCCCCCACACATCCCCAAAGATTCCCCCACACAGCCCCAAAGATTTGCTAACGATTACCTCACCACTGACGAGCAGTTAACTCTCGCAGTGTGACCACGAGATTAGTTGAATAACTAATCTAATCAATGATTACAAAATCAACTAATCAATGATTAGTTGATTTTGTGTTATTTAACGACGATTGAAAGATTTTGCAAACATCTGTGTTCAAGATGTTTCAATCGTTAGAGTGCAGGTGTTGTTTGCTGACCTGTTGCAATAACATGTGTGTGCTCTGAAGGATAACATGTGTGTGTTCTGAGGGATAACATGTGTGTGTTTACACATGTTAATAACAGAACCGCAATAATGAGGCAGGTCAGGCTATATCCAATGATGAGGCAGGTCAGTGAGGCGGGGATTCGAACGAGTGAAGAGTTAAATCCTAAGGCAACAAGTACCACAAGACTTTGAGGTGGGGAGTATAGAGCTAGAGCTCACTTCCCCGCAGTCACTGAGTGGTAAGTACTCTGCTCTACCATAGAGCCAAGCGAGGCGGCCACTCTGCTGGGCTCTGCATCACCACACTGAGGTCTGGGGCCGTGAGAGCCGCTCGACCAATCAGAATGCCCCAGTGCCTTGGTGTGGGGGGAGGGGGGGTTATGACTGGTTGTTTGGGCCGTGGAGGTGTGGCACCAGGGTGTAGAGGTCAGGTACAGGTGTGGAGGTCAGGTATAGGTGTGGAGGTCAGGTATAGGTGTGGAGGTCAGGTATAGGTGTGGAGGTCAGGTATAGGTGTGGAGGTCAGGTATAGGTGTGGAGGTCAGGTATGGAGAGAGGAAGGACACCTGGAGGTACTTACAGGGTAGGTAGACTTAACACAACTACAGGAATAGGAGACTTAAAAGTGTAGATTTATCATGCCCGAAACGCTTTGCGTAATAGTGGCTTTAGGCATTGTATGTACTAGCTCTACCTATAAGTTAAACAATCCTTGTAAATATTTATTGTATGTATGTACCTTACCTAAATAAAATTGTATTGTATTGTATTGTAGATAATTCCAAGACGAACAACACAGTGTACACACAGGCAGGGTGTGGCCAGTACACACAGTGTACACACAGGTAGGGTGTGGCCAGTACACACAGTGTACACACAGGCAGGGTGTGGGCAGTACACACAGTGTACACACAGGCAGGGTGTGGGCAGTACACACAGTGTACACACAGGTAGGGTGTGGCCAGTACACACAGTGTACACACAGGCAGGGTGTGGCCAGTACACACAGTGTACACACAGGTAGGGTGTGGCCAGTACACACAGTGTACACACAGGTAGGGTGTGGCCAGTACACACAGTGTACACACAGGTAGGGTGTGGCCAGTACACACAGTGTACACACAGGTAGGGTGTGGCCAGTACACACAGTGTACACACAGGTAGGGTGTGGCCAGTACACACAGTGAACACACAGGTAGGGTGTGGCCAGTACACACAGTGTACACACAGGTAGGGTGTGGCCAGTACACACAGTGTACACACAGGCAGGGTGTGGCCAGTACACACAGTGTACACACAGGCAGGGTGTGGCCAGTACACACAGTGTACACACAGGTAGGGTGTGGCCAGTACACACAGTGTACACACAGGCAGGGTGTGGTCAGTACACACAGTGTGCACACAGGCAGGGTGTGGCCAGTACACACAGTGTACACACAGGCAGGGTGTGGTCAGTACACACAGTGTACACACAGGCAGGGTGTGGCCAGTACACACAGTGTACACACAGGCAGGGTGTGGCCAGTACACACAGTGTACACACAGACAGGGTGTGGGCAGTACACACAGTGTACACACAGGCAGGGTGTGGCCAGTACACACAGTGTACACACAGGCAGGGTGTGGCCAGTACACACAGTGTACACACAGGCAGGGTGTGGCCAGTACACACAGTGTACACACAGACAGGGTGTGGGCAGTACACACAGTGTACACACAGACAGGGTGTGGCCAGTACACACAGTGTACACACAGGTAGGGTGTGGCCAGTACACACAGTGTACACACAGGCAGGGTGTGGCCAGTACACACAGTGTACACACAGGCAGGGTGTGGCCAGTACACACAGTGTACACACAGGCAGGGTGTGGCCAGTACACACAGTGTACACACAGGTAGGGTGTGGCCAGTACACACAGTGTACACACAGGCAGGGTGTGGCCAGTACACACAGTGTACACACATACAGGGTGTGGGCAGTACACACAGTGTACACACAGGCAGGGTGTGGCCAGTACACACAGTGTACACACAGGCAGGGTGTGGCCAGTACACACAGTGTACACACAGGCAGGGTGTGGCCAGTACACACAGTGTACACACAGACAGGGTGTGGGCAGTACACACAGTGTACACACAGGCAGGGTGTGGCCAGTACACACAGTGTACACACAGGCAGGGTGTGGCCAGTACACACAGTGTACACACAGGCAGGGTGTGGCCAGTACACACAGTGTACACACAGACAGGGTGTGGCCAGTACACACAGTGTACACACAGGCAGGGTGTGGCCAGTACACACAGTGTACACACAGGCAGGGTGTGGCCAGTACACACAGTGTACACACAGGCAGGGTGTGGCCAGTACACAGAGTGTACACACAGGCAGGGTGTGGCCAGTACACACAGTGTACACACAGACAGGGTGTGGGCAGTACACACAGTGTACACACAGGCAGGGTGTGGCCAGTACACACAGTGTACACACAGGCAGGGTGTGGCCAGTACACACAGTGTACACACAGGCAGGGTGTGGCCAGTACACACAGTGTACACACAGACAGGGAGTGGGCAGTACACACAGTGTACACACAGGCAGGATGTGGCCAGTAAACACAGTGTACACACAGGCAGGGTGTGGCCAGTACACACAGTGTACACACAGGCAGGGTGTGGCCAGTACACAGAGTGTACACACAGGCAGGGTGTGGCCAGTACACACAGTGTGCACACAGGCAGGGTGTGGCCAGTACACACAGTGTACACACAGGCAGGGTGTGGCCAGTACACACAGTGTACACACAGACAGGGTGTGGGCAGTACACACAGTGTACACACAGGCAGGGTGTGGCCAGTACACACAGTGTACACACAGGCAGGGTGTGGCCAGTACACACAGTGTACACACAGGCAGGGTGTGGCCAGTACACACAGTGTACACACAGACAGGGTGTGGGCAGTACACACAGTGTACACACAGACAGGGTGTGGGCAGTACACACAGTGTACACACAGACAGGGTGTGGGCAGTACACACAGTGTACACACAGGCAGGGTGTGGCCAGTACACACAGTGTACACACAGGCAGGGTGTGGCCAGTACACACAGTGTACACACAGGCAGAGTGTGGCCAGTACACACAGTGTACACACAGACAGGGAGTGGGCAGTACACACAGTGTACACACAGGCAGGGTGTGGCCAGTACACACAGTGTACACACAGGCAGGGTGTGGCCAGTACACACAGTGTACACACAGGCAGGGTGTGGCCAGTACACAGAGTGTACACACAGGCAGGGTGTGGCCAGTACACACAGTGTACACACAGGCAGGGTGTGGCCAGTACACACAGTGTGCACACAGGCAGGGTGTGGCCAGTACACACAGTGTACACACAGGCAGGGTGTGGCCAGTACACACAGTGTACACACAGACAGGGTGTGGCCAGTACACACAGGCAGGGTGTGGCCAGTACACACAGACAGGGTGTGGCCAGTACACACAGTGTACACACAGGCAGGGTGTGGCCAGTACACACAGTGTACACACAGACAGGGTGTGGCCAATACACACAGTGTACACACAGACAGGGTGTGGCCAGTACACACAGTGTACACACAGGCAATGTGTGGCCAGTACACACAGTGTACACACAGACAGGGTGTGGCCAGTACACACAGTGTACACACAGGCAGGGTGTGGCCAGTACACACAGTGTACACACAGGTAGGGTGTGGCCAGTACACACAGTGTACACACAGGCAGGGTGTGGCCAGTACACACAGTGTACACACAGACAGGGTGTGGCCAGTACACACAGTGTACACACAGACAGGGAGTGGGCAGTACACACAGTGTACACACAGGCTGGGTGTGGCCAGTACACACAGTGTACACACAGGCAGGGTGTGGCCAGTACACACAGTGTACACACAGGCAGGGTGTGGCCAGTACACAGAGTGTACACACAGGCAGGGTGTGGCCAGTACACACAGTGTACACACAGGCAGGGTGTGGCCAGTACACACAGTGTACACACAGACAGGGTGTGGCCAGTACACACAGTGTACACACAGGCAGGGTGTGGCCAGTACACACAGTGTACACACAGACAGGGTGTGGCCAGTACACACAGGCAGGGTGTGGCCAGTACACACAGTGTACACACAGACAGGGTGTGGCCAGTACACACAGGCAGGGTGTGGCCAGTACACACAGACAGTGTGTGGCCAGTACACACAGTGTACACACAGGCAGGGTGTGGCCAGTACACACTGTGTACACACAGACAGGGAGTGGCCAATACACACAGTGTACACACAGACAGGGTGTGGCCAGTACACACAGTGTACACACAGGCAGGGTGTGGCCAGTACACACAGTGTACACACAGACAGGGTGTGGCCAGTACACACAGTGTACACACAGGCAGGGTGTGGCCAGTACACACAGTGTACACACAGGTAGGGTGTAGCCAGTACACACAGTGTACACACAGGCAGGGTGTGGCCAGTACACACAGTGTACACACAGACAGGGTGTGGCCAGTACACACAGTGTACACACTGACAGGGTGTGGCCAGTACACACAGTGTACACACAGGCAGGGTGTGGCCAGTACACACAGTGTACATACAGGCAGGGTGTGGCCAGTACACACAGTGTACACACAGGCAGGGTGTGGCCAGTACATACAGGTAGGGTGTGGCCAGTACACACAGTGTACACACAGGTAGGGTGTGGCCAGTACATACAGGTAGGGTGTGGCCAGTACACACAGTGTACACACAGGCAGGGTGTGGCCAGTACACACAGTGTACACACAGACAGGGTGTGACCAGTACACACAGTGTACACACAGGCAGGGTGTGGCCAGTGCATACAGGTAAAGTGTAGCCAGTACACACAGTGTACACACAGGCAGGGTGTGGCCAGTTCACACAGGTAGGGTGTAGCCAGTACACACAGTGTACACACAGGCAGGGTGTGGCCAGTACACACAGTGTACACACAGGCAGGGTGTGGCCAGTACACACAGTGTACACACAGGCAGGGTGTGGCCAGTACACACAGTGTACACACAGGCAGGGTGTGGCCAGTACACACAGTGTACACACAGGCAGGGTGTGGCCAGTACACACAGTGTACACACAGGCAGGGTGTGGCCAGTACACACAGTGTACACACAGGCAGGGTGTGGCCAGTACACACAGTGTACACACAGACAGGGTGTGGCCAGTACACACAGTGTACACACAGGCAGGGTGTGGCCAGTACACACAGTGTACACACAGGCAGGGTGTGGCCAGTACACAGAGTGTACACACAGGCAGGGTGTGGCCAGTACACACAGTGTACACACAGACAGGGTGTGGGCAGTACACACAGTGTACACACAGGCAGGGTGTGGCCAGTACACACAGTGTACACACAGGCAGGGTGTGGCCAGTA
Organism: Procambarus clarkii; assembly: GCF_040958095.1. Taxonomy (NCBI): domain Eukaryota; kingdom Metazoa; phylum Arthropoda; class Malacostraca; order Decapoda; family Cambaridae; genus Procambarus; species Procambarus clarkii. The sequence continues at coordinate 42,490,578 of NC_091167.1, read as the reverse complement.
CACACAGTGTACACACAGGCAGGGTGTGGCCAGTACACACAGTGTACACACAGACAGGGTGTGGGCAGTACACACAGTGTACACACAGGCAGGGTGTGGCCAGTACACACAGTGTACACACAGGCAGGGTGTGGCCAGTACACACAGTGTACACACAGGCAGGGTGTGGCCAGTACACACAGTGTACACACAGGCAGGGTGTGGCCAGTACACACAGTGTACACACAGACAGGGTGTGGGCAGTACACACAGTGTACACACAGGCAGGGTGTGGGCAGTACACACAGTGTACACACAGGCAGGGTGTGGCCAGTGCACAGAGTGTACACACAGGCAGGGTGTGGGCAGTACACAGTGTACACACAGGCAGGGTGTGGCCAGTACACACAGTGTGCACACAGGCAGGGTGTGGCCAGTACACACAGTGTACACACAGGCAGGGTGTGGCCAGTACACACAGTGTACACACAGACAGGGAGTGGGCAGTACACACAGTGTACACACAGGCAGGGTGTGGCCAGTACACACAGTGTACACACAGGCAGGGTGTGGCCAGTACACAGAGTGTACACACAGGCAGGGTGTGGCCAGTACACAGAGTGTACACACAGGCAGGGTGTGGCCAGTACACACAGTGTACACACAGGCAGGGTGTGGCCAGTACACACAGTGTGCACACAGGCAGGGTGTGGCCAGTACACACAGTGTACACACAGGCAGGGTGTGGCCAGTACACACAGTGTACACACAGACAGGGTGTGGCCAGTACACACAGGCAGGGTGTGGCCAGTACACACAGACAGGGTGTGGCCAGTACACACAATGTACACACAGACAGGGTGTGGCCAGTACACACAGGCAGGGTGTGGCCAGTACACACAGACAGGGTGTGGCCAGTACACACAGTGTACACACAGGCAGGGTGTGGCCAGTACACACAGTGTACACACAGACAGGGTGTGGCCAATACACACAGTGTACACACAGACAGGGTGTGGCCAGTACACACAGAGTACACACAGGCAGGGTGTGGCCAGTACACAGAGTGTACACACAGGCAGGGTGTGGCAAGTACACACAGTGTGCACACAGGCAGGGTGTGGCCAGTACACACAGTGTACACACAGGCAGGGTGTGGCCAGTACACACAGTGTACACACAGACAGGGTGTGGGCAGTACACACAGTGTACACACAGGCAGGGTGTGGCCAGTACACACAGTGTACACACAGGCAGGGTGTGGCCAGTACACACAGTGTACACACAGGCAGGGTGTGGCCAGTACACACAGTGTACACACAGACAGGGTGTGGGCAGTACACACAGTGTACACACAGACAGGGTGTGGGCAGTACACACAGTGTACACACAGACAGGGTGTGGGCAGTACACACAGTGTACACACAGGCAGGGTGTGGCCAGTACACACAGTGTACACACAGGCAGGGTGTGGCCAGTACACACAGTGTACACACAGGCAGAGTGTGGCCAGTACACACAGTGTACACACAGACAGGGAGTGGGCAGTACACACAGTGTACACACAGGCAGGGTGTGGCCAGTACACACAGTGTACACACAGGCAGGGTGTGGCCAGTACACACAGTGTACACACAGGCAGGGTGTGGCCAGTACACAGAGTGTACACACAGGCAGGGTGTGGCCAGTACACACAGTGTACACACAGGCAGGGTGTGGCCAGTACACACAGTGTGCACACAGGCAGGGTGTGGCCAGTACACACAGTGTACACACAGGCAGGGTGTGGCCAGTACACACAGTGTACACACAGACAGGGTGTGGCCAGTACACACAGGCAGGGTGTGGCCAGTACACACAGACAGGGTGTGGCCAGTACACACAGTGTACACACAGGCAGGGTGTGGCCAGTACACACAGTGTACACACAGACAGGGTGTGGCCAATACACACAGTGTACACACAGACAGGGTGTGGCCAGTACACACAGTGTACACACAGGCAGGGTGTGGCCAGTACACACAGTGTACACACAGACAGGGTGTGGCCAGTACACACAGTGTACACACAGGCAGGGTGTGGCCAGTACACACAGTGTACACACAGGTAGGGTGTGGCCAGTACACACAGTGTACACACAGGCAGGGTGTGGCCAGTACACACAGTGTACACACAGACAGGGTGTGGCCAGTACACACAGTGTACACACAGACAGGGAGTGGGCAGTACACACAGTGTACACACAGGCTGGGTGTGGCCAGTACACACAGTGTACACACAGGCAGGGTGTGGCCAGTACACACAGTGTACACACAGGCAGGGTGTGGCCAGTACACACAGTGTACACACAGGCAGGGTGTGGCCAGTACACACAGTGTACACACAGGCAGGGTGTGGCCAGTACACACAGTGTACACACAGACAGGGTGTGGCCAGTACACACAGTGTATACACAGGCAGGGTGTGGCCAGTACACACAGTGTACACACAGACAGGGTGTGGCCAGTACACACAGGCAGGGTGTGGCCAGTACACACAGTGTACACACAGACAGGGTGTGGCCAGTACACACAGGCAGGGTGTGGCCAGTACACACAGACAGTGTGTGGCCAGTACACACAGTGTACACACAGGCAGGGAGTGGCCAGTACACACTGTGTACACACAGACAGGGAGTGGCCAATACACACAGTGTACACACAGACAGGGTGTGGCCAGTACACACAGTGTACACACAGGCAGGGTGTGGCCAGTACACACAGTGTACACACAGACAGGGTGTGGCCAGTACACACAGTGTACACACAGGCAGGGTGTGGCCAGTACACACAGTGTACACACAGGTAGGGTGTAGCCAGTACACACAGTGTACACACAGGCAGGGTGTGGCCAGTACACACAGTGTACACACAGACAGGGTGTGGCCAGTACACACAGTGTACACACTGACAGGGTGTGGCCAGTACACACAGTGTACACACAGGCAGGGTGTGGCCAGTACACACAGTGTACATACAGGCAGGGTGTGGCCAGTACACACAGTGTACACACAGGCAGGGTGTGGCCAGTACATACAGGTAGGGTGTGGCCAGTACACACAGTGTACACACAGGTAGGGTGTGGCCAGTACATACAGGTAGGGTGTGGCCAGTACACACAGTGTACACACAGGCAGGGTGTGGCCAGTACACACAGTGTACACACAGACAGGGTGTGGCCAGTACACACAGTGTACACACAGGCAGGGTGTGGCCAGTACACACAGTGTACACACAGGTAGGGTGTAGCCAGTACACACAGTGTACACACAGGCAGGGTGTGGCCAGTACACACAGTGTACACACAGACAGGGTGTGGCCAGTACACACAGTGTACACACTGACAGGGTGTGGCCAGTACACACAGTGTACACACAGGCAGGGTGTGGCCAGTACACACAGTGTACACACAGACAGGGTGTGGCCAATACACACAGTGTACACACAGACAGGGTGTGGCCAGTACACACAGTGTACACACAGGCAGGGTGTGGCCAGTACACACAGTGTACACACAGACAGGGTGTGGCCAGTACACACAGTGTACACACAGGCAGGGTGTGGCCAGTACACACAGTGTACACACAGGTAGGGTGTGGCCAGTACACACAGTGTACACACAGGCAGGGTGTGGCCAGTACACACAGTGTACACACAGACAGGGTGTGGCCAGTACACACAGTGTACACACAGACAGGGAGTGGGCAGTACACACAGTGTACACACAGGCTGGGTGTGGCCAGTACACACAGTGTACACACAGGCAGGGTGTGGCCAGTACACACAGTGTACACACAGGCAGGGTGTGGCCAGTACACACAGTGTACACACAGGCAGGGTGTGGCCAGTACACACAGTGTACACACAGGCAGGGTGTGGCCAGTACACACAGTGTACACACAGACAGGGTGTGGCCAGTACACACAGTGTATACACAGGCAGGGTGTGGCCAGTACACACAGTGTACACACAGACAGGGTGTGGCCAGTACACACAGGCAGGGTGTGGCCAGTACACACAGTGTACACACAGACAGGGTGTGGCCAGTACACACAGGCAGGGTGTGGCCAGTACACACAGACAGTGTGTGGCCAGTACACACAGTGTACACACAGGCAGGGAGTGGCCAGTACACACTGTGTACACACAGACAGGGAGTGGCCAATACACACAGTGTACACACAGACAGGGTGTGGCCAGTACACACAGTGTACACACAGGCAGGGTGTGGCCAGTACACACAGTGTACACACAGACAGGGTGTGGCCAGTACACACAGTGTACACACAGGCAGGGTGTGGCCAGTACACACAGTGTACACACAGGTAGGGTGTAGCCAGTACACACAGTGTACACACAGGCAGGGTGTGGCCAGTACACACAGTGTACACACAGACAGGGTGTGGCCAGTACACACAGTGTACACACTGACAGGGTGTGGCCAGTACACACAGTGTACACACAGGCAGGGTGTGGCCAGTACACACAGTGTACATACAGGCAGGGTGTGGCCAGTACACACAGTGTACACACAGGCAGGGTGTGGCCAGTACATACAGGTAGGGTGTGGCCAGTACACACAGTGTACACACAGGTAGGGTGTGGCCAGTACATACAGGTAGGGTGTGGCCAGTACACACAGTGTACACACAGGCAGGGTGTGGCCAGTACACACAGTGTACACACAGACAGGGTGTGACCAGTACACACAGTGTACACACAGGCAGGGTGTGGCCAGTGCATACAGGTAAAGTGTAGCCAGTACCCACAGTGTACACACAGGCAGGGTGTGGCCAGTACACACAGGTAGGGTGTAGCCAGTACACACAGTGTACACACAGGCAGGGTGTGGCCAGTACACACAGTGTACACACAGGCAGGGTGTGGCCAGTACACACAGTGTACACACAGGCAGGGTGTGGCCAGTACACACAGTGTACACACAGGCAGGGTGTGGCCAGTACACACAGTGTACACACAGGCAGGGTGTGGCCAGTACACACAGTGTACACACAGGCAGGGTGTGGCCAGTACACACAGTGTACACACAGGCAGGGTGTGGCCAGTACACACAGTGTACACACAGACAGGGTGTGGCCAGTACACACAGTGTACACACAGGCAGGGTGTGGCCAGTACACACAGTGTACACACAGGCAGGGTGTGGCCAGTACACAGAGTGTACACACAGGCAGGGTGTGGCCAGTACACACAGTGTACACACAGACAGGGTGTGGGCAGTACACACAGTGTACACACAGGCAGGGTGTGGCCAGTACACACAGTGTACACACAGGCAGGGTGTGGCCAGTACACACAGTGTACACACAGGCAGGGTGTGGCCAGTACACACAGTGTACACACAGACAGGGTGTGGGCAGTACACACAGTGTACACACAGGCAGGGTGTGGCCAGTACACACAGTGTACACACAGGCAGGGTGTGGCCAGTACACACAGTGTACACACAGGCAGGGTGTGGCCAGTACACACAGTGTACACACAGACAGGGAGTGGGCAGTACACACAGTGTACACACAGGCAGGATGTGGCCAGTACACACAGTGTACACACAGGCAGGGTGTGGCCAGTACACACAGTGTACACACAGGCAGGGTGTGGCCAGTGCACAGAGTGTACACACAGGCAGGGTGTGGCCAGTACACAGTGTACACACAGGCAGGGTGTGGCCAGTACACACAGTGAGCACACAGGCAGGGTGTGGCCAGTACACACAGTGTACACACATGCAGGGTGTGGCCAGTACACACAGTGTACACACAGACAGGGTGTGGGCAGTACACACAGTGTACACACAGGCAGGGTGTGGCCAGTACACACAGTGTACACACAGGCAGGGTGTGGCCAGTACACACAGTGTACACACAGGCAGGGTGTGGCCAGTACACACAGTGTACACACAGACAGGGTGTGGGCAGTACACACAGTGTACACACAGACAGGGTGTGGGCAGTACACACAGTGTACACACAGACAGGGTGTGGGCAGTACACACAGTGTACACACAGGCAGGGTGTGGGCAGTACACACAGTGTACACACAGGCAGGGTGTGGCCAGTACACACAGTGTACACACAGGCAGGGTGTGGCCAGTACACACAGTGTACACACAGTGTACACACAGACAGGGAGTGGGCAGTACACACAGTGTACACACAGGCAGGGTGTGGCCAGTACACACAGTGTACACACAGGCAGGGTGTGGCCAGTACACAGAGTGTACACACAGGCAGGGTGTGGCCAGTACACAGAGTGTACACACAGGCAGGGTGTGGCCAGTACACACAGTGTACACACAGGCAGGGTGTGGCCAGTACACACAGTGTGCACACAGGCAGGGTGTGGCCAGTACACACAGTGTACACACAGGCAGGGTGTGGCCAGTACACACAGTGTACACACAGACAGGGTGTGGCCAGTACACACAGGCAGGGTGTGGCCAGTACACACAGACAGGGTGTGGCCAGTACACACAGTGTACACACAGACAGGGTGTGGCCAGTACACACAGGCAGGGTGTGGCCAGTACACACAGACAGGGTGTGGCCAGTACACACAGTGTACACACAGGCAGGGTGTGGCCAGTACACACAGTGTACACACAGACAGGGTGTGGCCAATACACACAGTGTACACACAGACAGGGTGTGGCCAGTACACACAGTGTACACACAGGCAGGGTGTGGCCAGTACACACAGTGTACACACAGACAGGGTGTGGCCAGTACACACAGGCAGGGTGTGGCCAGTACACACAGTGTACACACAGGTAGGGTGTGGCCAGTACACACAGTGTACACACAGGCAGGGTGTGGCCAGTACACACAGTGTACACACAGACAGGGTGTGGCCAGTACACACAGTGTACACACAGACAGGGTGTGGCCAGTACACACAGTGTACACACAGGCAGGGTGTGGCCAGTACACACAGTGTACACACAGGCAGGGTGTGGCCAGTACACACAGTGTACACACAGGCAGGGTGTGGCCAGTACACAGAGTGTACACACAGGCAGGGTGTGGCCAGTACACACAGTGTACACACAGGCAGGGTGTGGCCAGTACACACAGTGTACACACAGACAGGGTGTGGCCAGTACACACAGTGTACACACAGGCAGGGTGTGGCCAGTACACACAGTGTACACACAGACAGGGTGTGGCCAGTACACACAGGCAGGGTGTGGCCAGTACACACAGACAGGGTGTGGCCAGTACACACAGTGTACACACAGGCAGGGTGTGGCCAGTACACACAGACAGGGTGTGGCCAGTACACACAGTGTACACACAGGCAGGGTGTGGCCAGTACACACAGTGTACACACAGACAGGGTGTGGCCAATACACACAGTGTACACACAGACAGGGTGTGGCCAGTACACACAGTGTACACACAGGCAGGGTGTGGCCAGTACACACAGTGTACACACAGACAGGGTGTGGCCAGTACACACAGTGTACACACAGGCAGGGTGTGGCCAGTACACACAGTGTACACACAGGTAGGGTGTGGCCAGTACACACAGTGTACACACAGGCAGGGTGTGGCCAGTACACACAGTGTACACACAGACAGGGTGTGGCCAGTACACACAGGCAGGGTGTGGCCAGTACACACAGACAGGGTGTGGCCAGTACACACAGTGTACACACAGGTAGGGTGTGGCCAGTACACACAGTGTACACACAGGTAGGGTGTGGCCAGTACACACAGTGTACACACAGGCAGGGTGTGGCCAGTACACACAGTGTACACACAGACAGGGTGTGGCCAGTACACACAGGCAGGGTGTGGCCAGTACACACAGACAGGGTGTGGCCAGTACACACAGTGTACACACAGGCAGGGTGTGGCCAGTACACACAGTGTACACACAGACAGGGTGTGGCCAATACACACAGTGTACACACGGACAGGGTGTGGCCAGTACACACAGTGTACACACAGGCAGGGTGTGGCCAGTACACACAGTGTACACACAGACAGGGTGTGGCCAGTACACACAGTGTACACACAGGCAGGGTGTGGCCAGTACACACAGTGTACACACAGGTAGGGTGTGGCCAGTACACACAGTGTACACACAGGCAGGGTGTGGCCAGTACACACAGTGTACACACAGACAGGGTGTGGCCAGTACACACAGTGTACACACAGACAGGGAGTGGGCAGTACACACAGTGTACACACAGGCTGGGTGTGGCCAGTACACACAGTGTACACACAGGCAGGGTGTGGCCAGTACACACAGTGTACACACAGGCAGGGTGTGGCCAGTACACAGAGTGTACACACAGGCAGGGTGTGGCCAGTACACACAGTGTACACACAGGCAGGGTGTGGCCAGTACACACAGTGTACACACAGACAGGGTGTGGCCAGTACACACAGTGTACACACAGGCAGGGTGTGGCCAGTACACACAGTGTACACACAGACAGGGTGTGGCCAGTACACACAGGCAGGGTGTGGCCAGTACACACAGTGTACACACAGACAGGGTGTGGCCAGTACACACAGGCAGGGTGTGGCCAGTACACACAGACAGTGTGTGGCCAGTACACACAGTGTACACACAGGCAGGGTGTGGCCAGTACACACTGTGTACACACAGACAGGGAGTGGCCAATACACACAGTGTACACACAGACAAGGTGTGGCCAGTACATACAGTGTACACACAGGCAGGGTGTGGCCAGTACACACAGTGTACACACAGACAGGGTGTGGCCAGTACACACAGTGTACACACAGGCAGGGTGTGGCCAGTACACACAGTGTACACACAGGTAGGGTGTAGCCAGTACACACAGTGTACACACAGGCAGGGTGTGGCCAGTACACACAGTGTACACACAGACAGGGTGTGGCCAGTACACACAGTGTACACACTGACAGGGTGTGGCCAGTACACACAGTGTACACACAGGCAGGGTGTGGCCAGTACACACAGTGTACATACAGGCAGGGTGTGGCCAGTACACACAGTGTACACACAGGCAGGGTGTGGCCAGTACATACAGGTAGGGTGTGGCCAGTACACACAGTGTACACACAGGTAGGGTGTGGCCAGTACATACAGGTAGGGTGTGGCCAGTACACACAGTGTACACACAGGCAGGGTGTGGCCAGTACACACAGTGTAGACACAGACAGGGTGTGACCAGTACACACAGTGTACACACAGGCAGGGTGTGGCCAGTGCATACAGGTAAAGTGTAGCCAGTACACACAGTGTACACACAGGCAGGGTGTGGCCAGTACACACAGGTAGGGTGTAGCCAGTACACACAGTGTACACACAGGCAGGGTGTGGCCAGTACACACAGTGTACACACAGGCAGGGTGTGGCCAGTACACACAGTGTACACACAGGCAGGGTGTGGCCAGTACACACAGTGTACACACAGGCAGGGTGTGGCCAGTACACACAGTGTACACACAGGCAGGGTGTGGCCAGTACACACAGTGTACACACAGGCAGGGTGTGGCCAGTACACACAGTGTACACACAGGCAGGGTGTGGCCAGTACACACAGTGTACACACAGACAGGGTGTGGCCAGTACACACAGTGTACACACAGGCAGGGTGTGGCCAGTACACACAGTGTACACACAGGCAGGGTGTGGCCAGTACACAGAGTGTACACACAGGCAGGGTGTGGCCAGTACACACAGTGTACACACAGACAGGGTGTGGGCAGTACACACAGTATACACACTAGCAGGGTGTGGCCAGTACACACAGTGTACACACAGGCAGGGTGTGGCCAGTACACACAGTGTACACACAGGCAGGGTGTGGCCAGTACACACAGTGTACACACAGACAGGGTGTGGGCAGTACACACAGTGTACACACAGGCAGGGTGTGGCCAGTACACACAGTGTACACACAGGCAGGGTGTGGCCAGTACACACAGTGTACACACAGGCAGGGTGTGGCCAGTACACACAGTGTACACACAGACAGGGAGTGGGCAGTACACACAGTGTACACACAGGCAGGATGTGGCCAGTACACACAGTGTACACACAGGCAGGGTGTGGCCAGTACACACAGTGTACACACAGGCAGGGTGTGGCCAGTACACATAGTGTACACACAGGCAGGGTGTGGCCAGTACACACAGTGTACACACAGGCAGGGTGTGGCCAGTACACACAGTGTGCACACAGGCAGGGTGTGGCCAGTACACACAGTGTACACACATGCAGGGTGTGGCCAGTACACACAGTGTACACACAGACAGGGTGTGGGCAGTACACACAGTGTACACACAGGCAGGGTGTGGCCAGTACACACAGTGTACACACAGGCAGGGTGTGGCCAGTACACACAGTGTACACACAGGCAGGGTGTGGCCAGTACACACAGTGTACACACAGACAGGGTGTGGGCAGTACACACAGTGTACACACAGACAGGGTGTGGGCAGTACACACAGTGTACACACAGACAGGGTGTGGGCAGTACACACAGTGTACACACAGGCAGGGTGTGGGCAGTACACACAGTGTACACACAGGCAGGGTGTGGCCAGTACACACAGTGTACACACAGGCAGGGTGTGGCCAGTACACACAGTGTACACACAGGCAGGGTGTGGCCAGTACACACAGTGTACACACAGACAGGGAGTGGGCAGTACACACAGTGTACACACAGGCAGGGTGTGGCCAGTACACACAGTGTACACACAGGCAGGGTGTGGCCAGTACACAGAGTGTACACACAGGCAGGGTGTGGCCAGTACACAGAGTGTACACACAGGCAGGGTGTGGCCAGTACACACAGTGTACACACAGGCAGGGTGTGGCCAGTACACACAGTGTGCACACAGGCAGGGTGTGGCCAGTACACACAGTGTACACACAGGCAGGGTGTGGCCAGTACACACAGTGTACACACAGACAGGGTGTGGCCAGTACACACAGGCAGGGTGTGGCCAGTACACACAGACAGGGTGTGGCCAGTACACACAGTGTACACACAGACAGGGTGTGGCCAGTACACACAGGCAGGGTGTGGCCAGTACACACAGACAGGGTGTGGCCAGTACACACAGTGTACACACAGGCAGGGTGTGGCCAGTACACACAGTGTACACACAGACAGGGTGTGGCCAATACACACAGTGTACACACAGACAGGGTGTGGCCAGTACACACAGTGTACACACAGGCAGGGTGTGGCCAGTACACACAGTGTACACACAGACAGGGTGTGGCCAGTACACACAGGCAGGGTGTGGCCAGTACACACAGTGTACACACAGGTAGGGTGTGGCCAGTACACACAGTGTACACACAGGCAGGGTGTGGCCAGTACACACAGTGTACACACAGACAGGGTGTGGCCAGTACACACAGTGTACACACAGACAGGGTGTGGCCAGTGCACACAGTGTACACACAGGCAGGGTGTGGCCAGTACACACAGTGTACACACAGGCAGGGTGTGGCCAGTACACACAGTGTACACACAGGCAGGGTGTGGCCAGTACACAGAGTGTACACACAGGCAGGGTGTGGCCAGTACACACAGTGTACACACAGGCAGGGTGTGGCCAGTACACACCGTGTACACACAGACAGGGTGTGGCCAGTACACACAGTGTAGACACAGGCAGGGTGTGGCCAGTACACACAGTGTACACACAGACTGGGTGTGGCCAGTACACACAGGCAGGGTGTGGCCAGTACACACAGACAGGGTGTGGCCAGTACACACAGTGTACACACAGGCAGGGTGTGGCCAGTACACACAGACAGGGTGTGGCCAGTACACACAGTGTACACACAGGCAGGGTGTGGCCAGTACACACAGTGTACACACAGACAGGGTGTGGCCAATACACACAGTGTACACACAGACAGGGTGTGGCCAGTACACACAGTGTACACACAGGCAGGGTGTGGCCAGTACACACAGTGTACACACAGACAGGGTGTGGCCAGTACACACAGTGTACACACAGGCAGGGTGTGGCCAGTACACACAGTGTACACACAGGTAGGGTGTGGCCAGTACACACAGTGTACACACAGGCAGGGTGTGGCCAGTACACACAGTGTACACACAGACAGGGTGTGGCCAGTACACACAGTGTACACACAGGCAGGGTGTGGCCAGTACACACAGTGTACACACAGGCAGGGTGTGGCCAGTACACACAGTGTACACACAGGCGGGGTGTGGCCAGTACACACAGTGTACACACAGGCAGGGTGTGGCCAGTACACACAGTGTACACACAGGCAGGGTGTGGCCAGTACACACAGTGTACACACAGGCAGGGTGTGGCCAGTACATACAGGTAGGGTGTGGCCAGTACACACAGTATACACACAGGCAGGGTGTGGCCAGTACATACAGGTAGGGTGTGGCCAGTACACACAGTGTACACACAGGCAGGGTGTGGCCAGTACACACAGTGTACACACAGACAGGGTGTGGCCAGTACACACAGTGTACACACAGGCAGGGTGTGGCCAGTACATACAGGTAGGGTGTAGCCAGTACACACAGTGTACACACAGGCAGGGTGTGGCCAGTACACACAGACAGGGTGTGGCCAGTACACACAGGCAGGGTGTGGCCAGTACATACAGGTAGGGTGTGGCCAGTACACACAGTGTACACACAGACAGGGTGTGGCCAGTACACACAGTGTACACACAGACAGGGTGTGGCCAGTACACACAGGCAGGGTGTGGCCAGTACATACAGGTAGGGTGTGGCCAGTACACACAGTGTACACACAGGCAGGGTGTGGCCAGTACACACAGTGTACACATACATGTAGCAGGAACAACACACATGAGAACAAGTCTGTCACTGGGAGCTGATACGCGGCTGTACGTTATAAACAAGACGGGTGACTGGTTCACCCTGAAACTATTATATAACTTCGCTGACGACCTTATTAGCCACACTGAGACGACCTGTCTCACGGGTCGTACCCAGCCCTCAAAAGAAGGGAAACTAATGGCGTGAACATGTTTACATGAAATTGGTCAGTAAAGTTGTCGGGTATCACAAAGTACCAGTGACATCCCACTGAAAGAAACCAAGAGTTGTTTATAGCTGTGTCAGGTAACCAGGGAAGACAGCTCCACTGAGAGAGAAACTTCTGTAAGGTAAGTGTGTGGGCTTGCCTTACCATTGTAAGGTAAGTGTGTGGGCTTGCCTTACCACTTTAAGGCAAGTGTGTGGCCTTGCTTTACCACTGTAAGGCAATACAGGTAGCTAAAGAGATTCAACAGTGTCACACATGTCGTAAAGGCAGATCACATGGGGTAAGGGTAGACCTCCCTCCCTCATAGTTACGTATAAAGAAGCACCACTTCTCCCTCCTCTTACTCTCCTTAATTAATTTCACACTAGTTTCTCTATCAGCTATCTCACCCTCTCAAAGTAGGAGAAACAAATGTTTGTGTACATGTGTGGTATATATATATATATATATATATATATATATATATATATATATATATATATATATATCTGTTTGTGTGTGTGTGTGTGTGTGTGTGTGTGTGTGTGTGTGTGTGTGTGTGTGTGTGTGTGTGTGTGTGTGTGTGTGTGTGTGTGTGTGTGTGTGTGTGTGTGTGTGTGTGTGTGTGTGTGTGTGTACGTGTGTATGTATATGTATGATGTGTATAAAGTATATGTGGAAGCTGATCAGCATTACATTTCACCTTTGTAAATGCACATTAATGACACTATGTAAAAGACACATCGAACACTTTATGTAGGACATACGTAACTCTGTGTATCTATGTATTTACGTATGTAGGTTAGCTTAGCATTTTAAAAGCACTACAATCACCTTCTGTGGTTGAGTGTTCAATAAACCCTTGAACTGTATGTTTAACACTTCTCTAACCCTGTCCATGGAGGACAGAAGAAAATGTATATATGCTGGTTAGCATTGTAAATGTGTGGCCACGTCTGTGGTAATAAAAAAAGACTCTCCATTCAACACTTCTCCCACCCCCCCATACAACATTCCTCCCCCCCATGCCCCCCCCTCACCCACACCCCCCACAGTAGTGTCAATGCCCCGGGTGCCACACAGACACACACAGTGCCAGTGCCACAAGGCCCCTTAGTCCTCCCTCGTAACCCACACCAGACCCTCCCATGGTCACTACTCACCCAGAGACCCTCCCATGTGGTCACTACTCACCCAGAGACCCTCCCATATGGTCACTACTCACCCAGAGACCCTCCCATGTGGTCACTACTCACCCAGACCCCCTCCCATGGTCACTACTCGCCCAGAGACCCTCCCATATGGTCACTACTCACCCAGAGACCCTCCCATATGGTCACTACTCGCCCAGAGACCCTCCCATATGGTCACTACTCACCCAGAGACCCTCCCATGGTCACTACTCACCCAGACCCCCTCCCATGGTCACTACTCGCCCAGAGACCCTCCCATATGGTCACTACTCACCCAGACCCCCTCCCATGGTCACTACTCGCCCAGAAACCCTCCCATATCGTCACTACTCACGCAGAGACCCTCCCATGGTCACTACTCGCCCAGAGACCCTCCCATATGGTCACTACTCACCCAGAGACCCTCCCATGGTCACTACTCGCCCACAGACCCTCCCATATGGTCACTACTCACCCAGAGACCCTCCCATATGGTCACTACTCGCCCAGAGACACTCCCATGGTCACTACTCACCCCAGAGACTCTCCCATGGTCACTACTCACCCAGAGACCCTCCCATATGGTCACTACTCGCCCAGAGACCCTCCCATATGGTCACTACTCACCCCAGAGACCCTCCCATATGGTCACTACTCACCCAGAGACCCTCCCATATGGTCACTACTCACCCAGAGACCCTCCCATGGTCACTACTCACCCAGACCCCCTCCCATGGTCACTACTCGCCCAGAGACCCTCCCATATGGTCACTACTCACCCCAGAGACCCTCCCATATGGTCACTACTCACCCAGAGACCCTCCCATGGTCACTACTCACCCAGAGACCCTCCCATGGTCACTACTCACCCAGAGACCCTCCCATATGGTCACTACTCACCCAGAGACCCTCCCATATGGTCACTACTCACCCAGAGACCCTCCCATATGGTCACTACTCACCCAGAGACCCTCCCATGGTCACTACTCATCCAGAGACACTTCCATGGTCACTACTCACCCAGAGACACTCCCATGGTCACTACTCACCCAGAGACACTCCCATATGGTCACTACTCACCCAGAGACCCTCCCATATGGTCACTACTCGCCCAGAGACACTCCCATGGTCACTACTCACCCAGAGACACTCCCATATGGTCACTACTCACCCAGAGACCCTCCCATATGGTCACTACTCGCCCAGAGACACTCCCATGGTCACTACTCACCCAGAGACACTCCCATATGGTCACTACTCACCCAGAGACCCTCCCATATGGTCACTACTCGCCCAGAGACACTCCCATGGTCACTACTCACCCAGAGACACTCCCATATGGTCACTACTCACCCAGAGACCCACCCATATGGTCACTACTCGCCCAGAGACCCTCCCATGGTCACTACTCACCCAGACCCCCTCCCATGGTCACTACTCACCCAGAGACCCTCCCATGGTCACTACTCGCCCAGAGACACTCCCATATGGTCACTACTCACCCAGAGACCCTCCCATATGGTCACTACTCGCCCAGAGACCCTCCCATGGTCACTACTCACCCAGAGACCCTCCCATATGGTCACTACTCACCCAGAGACCCTCCCATATGGTCACTACTCACCCAGAGACCCTCCCATATGGTCACTACTCGCCCAGAGACCCTCCCATATGGTCACTACTCACGCAGAGACCCTCCCATGGTCACTACTCACCCAGAGACCCTCCCATATGGTCACTACTCACGCAGAGACCCTCCCATGGTCACTACTCACCCAGAGACCCTCCCATATGGTCACTACTCACGCAGAGACCCTCCCATGGTCACTACTCACCCAGAGACCCTCCCATATGGTCACTACTCACCCAGAGACCATCTCATGGTCACTACTCACCCAGAGACCCTCCCATATGGTCACTACTCACGCAGAGACCATCCCATGGTCACTACTCGCCCAGAGACCCTCCCATATGGTCACTACTCACGCAGAGACCATCCCATGGTCACTACTCGCCCAGAGACCCTCCCATGGTCACTACTCACCCAGAGACCATATGTCAGGTGTGGCCACAGGTCAGGTGAGGCCACAGGTCAGGTGTGGCCACAGGTCAGGTGTGGCCGCAAGTCAGGTGTGGCCGTAGGTCAGGTGTGATCGCAGGTCAGGTGTGATCGCAGGTCAGGTGTGGCCACAGGTCAGGTGTGATCGCAGGTCAGGTGTGGCCACAGGTCAGGTGTGGCCACACCCACCAGCCATCCTCTTTTGGCTACACTTTGGCCTAGGAGAGAAAGAGAGAAGGAGGGGCTGAGGGAGAGGGGAGGGGCTGAGGGAGAGAGGGAGTGGCTGAGGGAGAGAGGGAGGGGCTGAGAGAGAGAGGGAGGGGCTGAGGGAGAGAGGGAGGGGCTGAGGGAGAGAGGGAGGGGCTGAAGGAGAGAGGGAGGGGCTGAGGGAGAGAGGGAGGGGTTGAGGGAGAGAAGGAGGGGCTGAGGGAGAGAGGGCGAGGGGCTGAGAGAGAGAGAGAGAGGGAGGAAGGGGCTGAGAGAGAGAGGGAGGGGCTGAGAGAGAGAGGGAGGGGCTGAGAGAGGGAGGGGCTGAGGGAGAGAGGGAGGGGCTGAGGGAGAGAGGGAGGGGCTGAGAGAGAGAGGGAGGGGCTGAGGGAGAGAGGGAGGGGCTGAGAGAGAGAGGGAGGGGCTGAGGGAGAGAGGGAGGGGCTGAGGGAGAGAGGGAGGGGCTGAGGGAGAGATGGAGAGGCTGAGGGAGAGAGGGGCTGAGGGAGAGAGGGGCTGAGGGAGAGAGGGAGGACTGAGAGAGAGAGGGAGGGGCTGAGAGAGAGAGGGAGGGGCTGTGAGAGAGAGGGAGGGGCTGAGGGAGAGAGGGAGGGGCTGAGAGAGAGAGGGAGGGGCTGAGAGAGAGAGAGGGAGGGGCTGAGAGAGTGAGGGAGAGAGGGAGTTGCTGAGGGAGAGAGGGAGGGGCTGAGGGAGAGAGGGAGGGGCTGAGAGAGAGAGGGAGGGGCTGAGAGAGAGAGGGAGGGGCTGAGAGAGAGAGGGAGGGGCTGAGGGAGAGAGGGAGGGGCTGAGGGAGAGAGGGAGGGGCTGAGGGAGAGAGGGAGGGGCTGAGGGAGAGATGGAGAGGCTGAGGGAGAGAGGGACTGAGAGAGGGAGGACTGAGAGAGAGAGGGAGGGGCTGAGAGAGAGAGGGAGGGGCTGTGAGAGAGAGGGAGGGGCTGAGGGAGAGAGGGAGGGGCTGAGAGAGAGAGGGAGGGCTGAGAGAGAGAGAGAGGGAGGGGCTGAGAGAGAGAGAGGGAGGGGCTGAGAGAGTGAGGGAGAGAGGGAGGGGCTGAGGGAGAGAGGGAGGGGCTGAGAGAGAGAGGGAGGGGCGCTGAGATAATCATCAGAAAATTTCCCTAACTCAGCGTCGCTTCCGGTCCCTAGTCTTCCCTCCCCTAGCCTTCCCTCCCCTAGTCTTCCCTCCCCTAGCCTTCCCTCCCCTAGCCTTCCCTCCCCTAGCCTTCCCTCCCCTAGCCTTCCCTCCCCTAGTCTTCCCTCCCCTAGTCTTCCCACCCCTAGCCTTCCCTCCCCTAGTCTTCCCTCCCCTAGCCTTCCCTCCCCTAGCCTTCCCTCCCCTAGCCTTCCCTCCCCTAGCCTTCCCTCCCCTAGCCTTCCCTCCCCTAGCCTTCCCTCCCCTAGCCTTCCCTCCCCTAGTCTTCCCTCCCCTAGTCTTCCCACCCCTAGCCTTCCCTCCCCTAGTCTTCCCTCCCCTAGCCTTCCCTCCCCTAGCCTTCCCTCCCCTAGTCTTCCCTCCCCTAGTCTTCCCACCCCTAGCCTTCCCTCCCCTAGTCTTCCCTCCCCTAGCCTTCCCTCCCCTAGCCTTCCCTCCCCTAGCCTTCCCTCCCCTAGTCTTCCCTCCCCTAGTCTTCCCTCCCCTAGCCTTCCCTCCCCTAGCCTTCCCTCCCCTAGTCTTCCCTCCCCTAGCCTTCCCTCCCCTAGC
Source organism: Procambarus clarkii (assembly GCF_040958095.1). Taxonomy (NCBI): domain Eukaryota; kingdom Metazoa; phylum Arthropoda; class Malacostraca; order Decapoda; family Cambaridae; genus Procambarus; species Procambarus clarkii. The sequence continues at coordinate 42,472,375 of NC_091167.1, read as the reverse complement.
CTTCCCTCCCCTAGCCTTCCCTCCCCTAGTCTTCCCTCCCCTAGTCTTCCCTCCCCTAGCCTTCCCTCCCCTAGTCTTCCCTCCCCTAGTCTTCCCTCCCCTAGTCTTCCCACCCCTAGCCTTCCCTCCCCTAGCCTTCCCTCCCCTAGCCTTCCCTCCCCTAGCCTTCCCTCCCCTAGTCTTCCCTCCAATAGTCTTCCCTCCCCTAGTCTTCCCTCCCCTAGCCTTCCCTCCCCTAGTCTTCCCTCCCCTAGCCTTCCCTCTCCTAGTCTTCCCTCCCCTAGCCTTCCCTCCCCTAGCCTTCCCTCCCCTAGCCTTCCCTCCCCTAGCCTTCCCTCCCCTAGCCTTCCCTCCCCTAGCCTTCCCTCCCCTAGCCTTCCCTCCCCTAGCCTTCCCTCTCCTAGCCTTCCCTCCCCTAGCCTTCCCTCCCCTAGCCTTCCCTCCCCTAGCCTTCCCTCCCCTAGCCTTCCCTCCCCTAGCCTTCCCTCCCCTAGTCTTCCCTCCCCTAGCCTTCCCTCCCCTAGTCTTCCCTCCCCTAGCCTTCCCTCCCCTAGTCTTCCCTCCCCTAGCCTTCCCTCCCCTAGTCTTCCCTCCCCTAGCCTTCCCTCCCCTAGCCTTCCCTCCCCTAGTCTTCCCTCCCCTAGTCTTCCCTCCCCTATCCTTCCCTCCCCTAGCCTTCCCTCCCCTAGCCTTCCCTCCCCTAGTCTTCCCTCCCCTAGCCTTCCCTCCCCTAGTCTTCCCTCCCCTAGTCTTCCCTCCCCTAGCCTTCCCTCCCCTAGCCTTCCCTCCCCTAGTCTTCCCTCCCCTAGCCTTCCCTCCCCTAGTCTTCCCTCCCCTAGCCTTCCCTCCCCTAGTCTTCCCTCCCCTAGCCTTCCCTCCCCTAGTCTTCCCTCCCCTAGCCTTCCCTCCCCTAGTCATCCCTCCCCTAGCCTTCCCTCCCCTAGCCTTCCCTCCCCTAGCCTTCCCTCCCCTAGCCTTCCCTCCCCTAGCCTTCCCTCCCCTAGCCTTCCCTCCCCTAGCCTTCCCTCCCCTAGTCTTCCCTCCCCTAGTCTTCCCTCCCCTAGCCTTTCCTCCCCTAGCCTTCTCTCCCCTAGCCTTCCCTCCCCTAGCCTTCCCTCCCCTAGTCTTCCCTCCCCTAGCCCACACATCAGGACTGACTGGCCCTGGGAGACCCTTTACCATTCTCCGAGAGAGAGGGAGAGAAGGAGGGAGGGAGGGAGGGAGGAGGGGAAAGAGGGAGACAAGGGGGGAGGGAGGGAGGAGGGGAAAGAGGGAGACAAGGGGGGAGGGAGGGAGGAGGGGAAAGAGGGAGACAAGGGGGGAGGGAGGGAGGGAGAGTGAGACAGAAAGAATGAATGAATTACCTGACCTTTGGTACCGTTGCGAGAGTCGAAGACATGAACCGTTGGAGACGGTGAGTCACCTTCAGAGGTGAGGGAGGAGGGGGAGGGAGAGGGGAGGAGGGGAAGGAGGGAGAAGAGGGGCAAAATGAGGGAGGGGGAAAAGGAGGGGAGGAGGGGGAGGAGGAGGAAGCAGAGGAGAGGAGGGGGGGAGGAGGAGAGAGGGGATGAGGAGGAGAGGAGGGGGAGGTGGAGGAGAGGAGGGGAGGAGAGGAGGAGGAGAGGGGGGAGGAGAGAGGGGAGGGGAGGAGGGGAAGGAGGGGAAGGAGGAGGAGGAAAGACGAGATAGGAAAAGGCGGGATAAGAGAGACAAGTGAGGAAAGAGAACAAGGAGGAGAGGAGAGATGGAAGAGAGGAGGAGGAGGTGAAGGCCAACACTCCCTCAACTTACTCGTTCTAACTCATTCACAGCCTGGCAATCCTTGCAATCCTTGGCAACATTGTTGTGGTCTCCTGCCGGGAGAATTATTGGTAGCGCTGCTGAGGCCGAATGACTGTAGGAGTCACACCTCTACTGTTGTCAGCTGAGGGAGGTCAACACAGCTGAGGGAGGTCAACACAGCTGAGGGAGGTCAACACAGCTGAGGGAGGTCAACACAGCTGAGGGAGGTCAACACAGCTGAGGGAGGTCAACACAGCTGAGGGAGGTCAACACAGCTGAGGGAGGTCAACACAGCTGAGGGAGGTCAACACAGCTGAGGGAGGTCAACACCGCTGAGGCAGGTCAACACAGCTGAGGGAGGTCAACACCGCTGAGGCAGGTCAACACAGCTGAGGGAGGTCAACACAGCTGAGGGAGGTCAACACAGCTGAGGCAGGTCAACACAGCTGAGGCAGGTCAACACAGCTGAGGCAGGTCAACACAGCTGAGGGAGGTCAACACAGCTGAGGGAGGTCAACACCGCTGAGGCAGGTCAACACAGCTGAGGGAGGTCAACACAGCTGAGGGAGGTCAACACAGCTGAGGCAGGTCAACACAGCTGAGGCAGGTCAACACAGCTGAGGCAGGTCAACACAGCTGAGGGAGGTCAACACAGCTGAGGGAGGTCAACACAGCTGAGGGAGGTCAACACAGCTGAGGGAGGTCAACACAGCTGAGGGAGGTAAACAAAACAGGAGTTGATGAATGAAGGACTCACTATTTATTCACTTTGTTTTTCAAAAGACTTTAAAACCGTTTAAATACCAGCATGGTAACCCTGCCTGGTGTGGTGAGGCTGGACACCTTGGTAACCCTGCCTGGTATTTTTTTTTTTAATTTGCCCCGAGGGGCGAGTTTATTGGGCAGCGTCACTCATCCTGTGAGTGGTCATACCGCCATAGTGACAGTATTGGGCAGCGCCACTCATCCTGTGAGTGGACACACCGCCATAGTGACAGTATTGGGCAGCGCCACTCATCCTGTGAGTGGTCACACCACCATAGTGACAGTATTGGGCAGCGCCACTCATCCTGTGAGTGGACACACCGCCATAGTGACAGTATTGGGCAGCGCCACTCAACCTGTGAGTGAACATACCGCCATAGTGACAGTATTGGGCAGCGTCACTCATCCTGTGAGTGGACATACCGCCATAGTGACAGTATTGGGCAGCGTCACTCATCCTGTGAGTGGACATACCGCCATAGTGACAGTATTGGGCAGCGCCACTCATCCTGTGAGTGGACATACCGCCATAGTGACAGTATTGGGCAGCGTCACTCATCTTGTGAGTGGTCATACCGCCATAGTGACAGTATTGGGCAGCGCCACTCATCCTGTGAGTGGACACACCGCCATAGCAGCATGCACAACACTCCCCAAAAGGAAGAAAACCCGCTGGGTTGTTCATCCTGTCACTTGTACCCAGACACAGCTGGGACTTGCTTAACTGTCTCAAGTGAACAGCTTCTCAAACAAGAAGATTAACATCTATCAACCCTTAAAAGCTTACGTTATCTTGCGGGTGCAAAATGGGGAAATCTTTTAAGAGCAGTATCAATATTTGACAAATAGTGTTTTCCTAACTCAAACAATGTGGGGTTCATTATTCTACACATATTTCTAATGTCTCTCAGGTGTTCACATTCACGTAGATAGTGGTCAAGGCGGTGTCCGTCACTCTCACCACAGAATCTGCAAGTTCGCTGATCAACTGTTGTTTCCATTCCATATCTCCATGGATATTTGTATCCAAGACGGATTCTCGCTATTACTGATTCTCTCCCGCGTCCTCCTCCTCTTCGGCCATAATGATTGGGATTGCCAGCTGCAACCATGTTGTACCATCGTACAGATTCACTGGTTTGTGCTTCTATCCTCCTTTCCTCAGTTACCTTGTCACGGTGATGTTGCCTGACAATACCTCTAATTTGTAGTAGAGTCTTGGGTATGAAGTATTCAATAAGGTCTCCTTCAGCGCCTTCAGCAGCCAGTACATCTGCTCGTTCATTCCCACATATTCCAACATGGGAGGGGATCCACAGAAACTTGATGACTCTTCCCTGATTGGTAAGTACTCTCACAGCTCTCTTAATTTCAGCGACTATTGCAAGATTTTCTGCCCGATTTTTAGTTAGGCTTTGCAGTGCTGCTTTTGAATCAGTGCAAATCACTGCACCATTAGTGTTCCGTTCAAGAAACCCTAATTCCCTAACAATGGCAGTTAGCTCTGCTTGCGTTGAAGAGGCATAGTTCTCAATACGCGCTTTTTCTTCATTTCTGCGTTGGAAAGTATTATCCTTGATTACCGTGTATGCTGCACCAGCCCTGCCATTGACAGGATTAGACGACCCATCAGTGTAGATTTGATCTAGTTCATCTCCGGCTTCTTTATAAATTTCCTCGAGATACTTGTGCCTCATTTCTTGTGGTAACATGTTGGATTTTTTCATTGCCATTTCATTGATGATAATCTTGCATGAGTCATCCTCCCAGGGAGGTAACCTCTCTACAGGCAGGAGCTCACGGGCTTGCTCAAGCAGGTGAAGTTCTTCCAGGTAGCAGACTGATCTGTGATGCCATTTTTTGCTTCTCTTGTTTTACCCTGAAGGTAGCACAGAACTCAGTTTTTTCTTAGCAATATCATTGTAATGAGGATCTCTGGCTATCCTAATTGTAAGCTTAGCATTCAGCTCCTTAATTCTGCTTTTAACACTGGGAAGGGACAACTCTCGTAGATTAGACGTTTTGGCAGTTCTTGGAACTCCAAGAATGATTGTCGTGGCTTCATTCTGAATGCTTTCAAGCCTTTTCATATCGCTTTGGGAGTAGGTGCATAAGATTGGCCCTGACTGGTGGTGTAGTGAGGCTGGACACCTTGGTAACACTGGCTGAGCATAAGCCTCCTTCTCAACAACAGAGTAATTTCTCTCTGTACTAGAGAACTTTCAAGAAATACACGTATACAGGCTGCTCAACATTATCACATCTAATCTGGACTAGGACAGCACCTCCACCCAAATCAGAAGCATCGATATACAAAATAAAAGGCTTAGTAAAATCAGGACTAGCGAGGACTGGGGATGAAGCTAAGATACTTTTTAAACCATCAAAACCTTCTTGACATTGGGTAGTCCACTTGAATCTAACTCTCTGCTGCAATAAATCAGACAGAGCTGAAGCTACCATAGAAAAGTTCTTACAGTACCTTCGGTAATAGGCACACATCCATAAAAATCACTGAACCTGTTTTTTGTTATTCAAGATATCATAATTAACAATAGCATTAATTTTATCAGATAGAGGCATCACCCTACCTTGACCAACCTCGTGCCATAGATAAACAATTGTACCTCTAACAAAGTTACATTTCTTTGGGTTAACAGTAAGATTGGTTTCTTGCAACTTATGAAACAACAAATTTAAACCCTGTAAATGATCTTGCCAAGAATCACTAAACAAAACAATGTCATCTAAATAAGCGCGGGCAATTTGGAATATCCTGCAGCAACAAATTCATTAATCTCTGGAAGGTTGCTGGGGCATTTTTAAGACCAAAAGGCATAACATTATACTGAAAACAATCATCAGGTGTTACAAAAGCTGAATACTCACTGGCTCGACTTGTCAAAGGCACTTGACGATAACCTTTGGACAAATGGAGTTTAGATATAAATTGACAGTGACTTATCTGGTCAATACAATCCTCAAGCAATGGTAATGGGAAAGTGTCTACTACAGTTTCCTTATTTAACCGCCTGTAGTCAGTACACTGGCGCCAACACCCACCCGGTTTAGGAACTAACAAACATGGTGAACACCAGAAACTTTGACTGGGTTTAACTAGACCATTTTCCAGGAGGAACTATACTTCCCTCCCGGTAATATCTCTCTTTTCTGGAGATACTCTATACGGATGCATACGAATAGGGGTGGTGTCTGTGAGCTGAATATCATGGTTTAAAACAGAGGTCTGGGTAGGAACTTCTCCAAACACATTAAAATACTGGTGTAGTAACATTCTCAACTCTCCCTGTTTACTCTCATCCAAGTGTCCCATCATCTTTTCAAAGCTAGAATTCCAAAAGGTAGGATTAGACAATTCATCAGATATATGGTTCTCAGGGGTGACTGTGTGCTGTACCACACATGACACTGGTCTGGTGCCTTGAAATGTTTTTAACCTGTTAATGTGCACTACCAAAACCTTGGAAGCGTCCTGTAGACTTTTAATTTTATAAGTTAACCCAGAGCGTCTGCAAACAACTTCATAATGACCTTCGAAATGATGAGTTAAAGTAGTTTCCACTCTGGACTTTAAAACAAGAACAAGATCACCTGGCTGAAAACATCTCAACTTCACCCTGAACGTCTTGTCATGGTGTTGTTTCATCTTCAACTGCGACTTCTTCAGGTGCTCACTCGCCACGTCTTGGTACTTCTTCAACTTGGACTGGATCTCACTCAACAGACGACTTCCATCAGGGAGAGAGACGTTTCCCAACAACGTTTCACTCAGCAACTGGATTGGGCCTCTCATTTTGTGTCCAAAAACTAATTGGAAAAGAGAACAACCCAAAGAATGTTGTAAACCATTTCGAGCTGTAAACAAGATAAAAGGTAAGTCCTCATCCCTATTACGTCTCGAGTGTTCACCAACAGTTTGTAACATCTGCTTTATAGTCTGGTGAAATCTCTCCAAGACACCTTGACTCTGTGGATGATAAGCACTGGACACGCGATGTTCTGTGTAGTATTTCTCATAAAATCGTTTGAACTCTGTAGACCGAAAATTGCTTCCGTTGTCAGTCTGGACCACTTGAGGTAGTCCAAAGTACAGAATTTGTCACATGATAGATAACTGTCTTTGTTCTAATGTTTCTCACAGGATAAGCTTCTGGAAACTTTGATGTGGCACACATTAAGGTTATTAAAAATATATGACCTGACTTTCTCCTATTCAAAGGGCCTACACAATCGATAATGATGTGGGGAAAAAGGTTCACTTGGAACTACAATTGGATACAGGGGGAGCTTCAGGTACACTCTGATTAGCTTTACCCACTATTTGACAGGTTACACACTGTCTACAATATTTACCAATATATTTCTTAAGTCTGGGCCAATAAAAATACTTTGGGGACCACAAGCTGGGTAACATTCTCACAGTCCTCTGAAGAGGGAGATAACTTAGCGTTCCATCGTCTCATCAGCATCTGATCTCGGAGGAAGTATCCAACATCATCTGCCAAAGCATCCTCCTCCTTAATTGCTTCAGAAAAACAGGCATTTAAACTAGGATCACTCTGTTGAAGTTGGGTTAAGGTGTGGAATTTTACATCAAAATTAGGGGAAGAGGTAGTAACAGGAGGTACAACTTCCTTACTTGCCACAACTCCCTCAACTGTACTAACTTCATCCAACCTAGACATAAAAGTGTCAAACAAGTTGATTTCCGGTCCTAACGTTGGAGGTTTTCCATCCATCCCTCTGGTTGTAGGGTTGGAAACATCACTCTGGGGCTTGGCAACTTGAGATCTGGTGACTGCGCAGGCTGGATATACCTCAGGAGCAATCTCACTCGTTTCTGAGAAAACTCTACCTGGGTCACTGAACATAATGGGAAGATGACTGTTTATCATAGTGCCGGCAATGTCATTTCCAAGAATTATATCGACACCAGGAATAGGTAAGGTATCACACACACCTACAGTATATAGTCCAGGGGTATAGGGGGATTTAATGTAAACTTGCATGAGGGGAACACGTTGCATTACCCCAACTATACCCTGTGTATACCAAAGCATTACTTTGTCCAGGTCAATTTTCTTGACCTTGGACAACATACTGGAAGTAATCAAGGTTAACTATGCACCAGTGTCTCTAAACATAACTACAGGAATCCACTTGTCTACAACTCCAACCATTTTAGCAGGAATCATATAAGGTTCAAACTCAGCAAGCCACTGTGGCTTACTCTTACAAAATGTCTCAGAATTATGACCTTGCCTTCTTGTGCTCACCACCAAGGCGTTTGGTAGTAATTCCGGATGTAACCTGAAACAATGACGAACAACATGCCCTTTCTTGTGACAATAATTACATTGTTCACATCAATCGAACTTGTCGAACCTGATGTAGCTCTACTAAGGTTAACAGTACTCTTAGATTTATTAGACGTTTGGTCTGCCATGGCTGTAAGAACAGACTTAGCATAATAATGACTACTCTTTGACCTCCCAGAATTATCCTACCTAGAAGTGAATGTTTTAGGTGCCATGTTAAAATTATTATACAGTATCTTAAAAATCGTCTCATGTTCATCTGCCAACATGGCTAAATCATGAACATCCTTGTAAGAACGTTTACCTGTGGTTAGTGCCATGGTCAATTATAAAGGCAAACAAGACAAAAGTTCTCCAACTAGGATAAGCTGCTTAAGGGACAAAAAATCATGAGTATTATTTCGGTTAAGCCACCTGTCAAAAATTGACTCTTTTACTGGAGCAAAATCTGTGACTGTCCGATGAGGTGCACGCTTGAGACCTCTAAACTTTTGTCTTAATGCCTCAGCATTGAGTTCATATGCTTACAAGATCCTCTTTTTAACTGTGGGGTAATGAAAGGTAATGAAAACTGTGGGGGTCTTCGAAAGGGAGCGAAGCGAAAATCTCTTGTGCCTTCCCGCACAAAGCTGTATCAAAGGCTTTCTGACAATCCAAAAATATGCAGTCTGCCCACCCTTCTCTTTCTTGCCTGATTTTTGTTGCCTGGTCGTAGAATTCAAATAACCCTGTGAGGCAGGACCTGCCATCCCTGAACCCATGTTGATGCAGTGTTATAAAGTTCTTTCGCTCCAGATGTTCCACAAGCTTTCTTTGCACAATCTTCTCCATCAGCTTGCATGGTATGCAGGTTAGGGACACTGGCTTGTAGTTCAGTGCCTCCTGTCTATCCCGCTGCTTTCCAAATATCTGGCAGTTCCCCTGTTGCCAGTGATTTGTTATACACTATGGAGAGTAGCAGGCACAGTGCTTCTGCTCCTTCCCTTAGTATCCAAGGGGAGATTCCATCTGGGCCTATAGCCTTTGTCCCATCCAACTTTAGTAAACACTTCCTTACTTCGCCACTGGTAATCTCAAACTCTTCCAGTGGTTCCTGGATAACTATTCGCTCTCTTATCTCTGGAATTTCTCCTTGTTCTAAGGTGAAGACCTAGAATTTCTTATTCAGTTCCTCACACTTCCTTGTCGTTTGTAGTGAATCCTTCTGCCCCTATCCTCAATTTCATACCCTGTTCCTTCACTGTTGTTTTTCTCCTGATGTGGCTATGCAACAATTTAGGTTGAGTCTTTGCCTTGCTTGCGATGTCATTTTCGTATTGTCTTTCTGCCTCTCTTCTCATCCTGACATATTCATTCCTGGCACTCTGGTATCTTTCTCTGCTCTCAAGTGTCCTGTTATTCCTATAGTACGTCCATGCCCTTTTACTTTGCTGCTTAGCTAGCCTACATCTCTGCTTAAACCATGGGTTTCTCATTTTCATTTCACTGTTTTCCTTTTAGACTGGGACAAACGTGTTTGCCGCTTCCTTGCACTTCTGCGTGATGTAGTCCATGTCTTAGGCCGTCCTTCCCCTGCTATATCTGTTAGGAATTTTCTTATCTCCTCATAATTTCCCTTTTCGAATGCCAGCCTTTTGTTTTCAGTATCCCTCCTCGAATTCAATAACCTTTCTTCAATCAGGTTCTCAAACGCCAGTACACTGTGGTCGCTCATTCCTACTGGGGCCTCAATACAAAACCTATTTCTCTTATGTCGGAGTCGTTCAGAGTGAAGACTAGGTCGAGTCTCGCTGGTTCGTCATTTCCTCTCATCCTCGTGGGTTCTTTGAGGCACCCTTCTTGAGCCCTGATGGGCACATGTATAAGTAGATGGGGTCGCCATGGGTTCTCCCCTAGGTGTCCTGTTTGCGAACTTCTACATGGGTACCATCGAGCAGATGGTGGCCAGACCCGCCATATACTGCAGATATGTTGAAGACATTTTTACACAGGCACCTGATGTCAGACATCTGCAGCAGCTGAAGGAGGCATTTGAGCGGAATTCTGTGTCGAGTTTCACTTACGAGATGGAGAAGGATGGTAAGCTGACCTTTCTGGATGTAACAGTCACGGAGGCTTTCACACTGCAGTCTACACTAAGGAAACAAACATAGACATGTGCCTCAATGCCAATAGTGACTGCCCAGACAGGTACAAGAGGAGTGTTGTCAACGCTTACGTCGACCGTGCTCTCAGCCACAGCTCAGGATGGAAGCAAGTCGATGAAGAACTCTGTAGGGTAAGGCAGGTCCTAGTCAACAATGGCTTTTCCAATGGTTTCGTTGAAGACATCATAAAAAGGAAGATGAAACGCCATGCAACCTCTGAAGAGTCAACTAACACAATACCTGTACCCCCTATTAGACTATTTTACAGGAACTTTTCCACAACTCAAAACGGAGGAAAGGGTCCTGAAAGATATTGTTAATAGAAACGTTATCCCTACAGACAAAAATCAGAAGACACAATTGACGATTTACTATAAAACCAAAAAAAAAAAAACGGCCAACCTACTCATGAAAAACTCTCCAGACTCAAAGCAGAACGCCTTAAAGGAGACCAACGTCGTCTATGCCTTCAAATGCCCACTTGGGGACTGTAAGCCCCAAAGAACTCAGTATATAGGCAAGACAACAACATCTCTTTCCAGACGATTAACAATGCATAAGCAACAGGGCTCCATTAAGGAACATATAATCTCTTCCCACAACCAGACCATCACCAGAGAAGTCTTAACAAACAACACAGAAATCATCGATAGATACAGCGATAGCAGGCAGCTTGACATCTGCGAGGCACTAGACATCAAAAAGTCAACACCATCAATCAACAACCAATTAATGCACAACTATATTCTACCCACTTCAAGACTCCGTACCCATATAGAAGCATCAAGAGGAAGTATGGGCCAATAGGCCCTTTGCAGTTACTTCCATTCTTCCCTCTCATTTATCCAATTAATACCCAATGTTCCATGTTCTGTCTTGTGTTGGTCAAAAGTCAGTTCACCTCATCCAAAACTGTTGCAACATATCACCTCACCCAAATGCGAGTATGCAAGACAAGCTGTTTAAGTGTTAGCATAAGTAAAACTCTTGTTTAGTGTTTTCAGGTTACAGTTGTGTGTGTGTAACCTAGTCTTTGAAAATGTAATAAGTTATTACGAAACGCGTTCAAGCGTCGCGTCAGACTAGAAATAAAAATTAATTTTGAAGAATTGATGTTTCAATTACCATCAACAGTAAAAAGAAACATAAGAAATATTGAGAAAATTCGTGTTAGAATTATTAATCTTACTTTTTCGGTCATATTTAACATATTTATATAGAAGAGGATCAAACAGGCAAACAGGCAATTTCAGGGTTATTTATAGGTAATTTACTATGCATATGCAAATCACTTACGGGCGTGAGAACCTGACCACGGGCGTGGGAACCTGACCACGGGCGTGGGAACTTGACCACGGGCGTGGGAACCTGACCATAGGGTCATATTGGGACTAGCGTGAAGGTGAGGGTCAGCGGGTAGGATGGGCGTAGTGGGCGGGCTGCTCGTAGGGCGGTGTGGTAATATGATGGGATGGGGTGGGCGTGGTGTGCTCGTGTAATGGGCGTAGATATGGTGTTGGGCGGGCGTGGGGTCGGATGCTATATGATTATGTATGCTAGAGGAAGTGGAGAGGCACAGTATACAGTGGTGGAGAGGCACAGTATACGGTGGTGGAGAGGCACAATATACAGTGGTGGAGAGGCACAATATACAGTGGTGGAGAGGCACAATATACAGTGGTGGAGAGGCACAATATACAGTGGTGGAGAGTTACCAAAATTCATGATTGCGTGTGTGTTGTGTGTGTACTCACCTAGTTGTGCTTGCGGGGGTTGAGCTCTGGTTCTTTGGTCCCGCCTCTCAACTGTCAATCAACTGGTGTACAGATTCCTGAGCCTACTGGGCTCTATCATATCTACATTTGAAACTGTGTATGGAGTCAGCCTCCACCACATCACTTCCTAATGCATTCCATTTATTAACTACTGTGGCACTGAAAAAGGTCTTTCTAACGTCCCTGTGGCTCATGTGGGAACTCAGTTTCTACCTGTGTCCCCTTGTTCGCGTACCACCAGTGTTAAACAGTTTATCTTTATCAACCCTGTCAAATCCTCTGAGAATTTTGTAGGTAGTGATCATGTCTCCCCTTACTCTTCTGTCCAGTAGGCCGACTATCCTTCCATCCCAGCTACTGGACTGTGTCTCCCCGCCTGCCTAGCCGGATGCCCCTGCCGAATATTACTAATAGTAACGTCTTTATTGACAAAAACATATTTTAATTTTGCTTGACGAATAAGACCTTTGCCACTCCCGTCAAACGAGTCTTTAATTGAATAACTTTTCTCCAAGCAGACGGAGGAATAAGCCTGTGGTGTGTGAGAGTGCTTCTGGTGCCTGGATGACTGTGGCTGAGGCCACATGTGATGTGGATTAACCTCATTGTTCAGACGTCTCCCCGCCACCCGCTGGCACGTGGAGATTAACCTCCACTGGATTTACTTCTTCCGTCGGCACTACAGTAAGAAAATTAACTTGCATGTGCTTGAGAATAGAAGACATTTGCATACTCAAATCAAAGATTTCTGATAGCCACTGAGTCGGGTCAGGAACACGTCCTGTCTGCCACAGGTGAGAGAAAGTTGACCAGGATTGATAACTTGTAGTTAGATTTAATTTGTTGGGCGTCTGTGATTATAAAACTAAGGAGGGCCACTCACCCTTCAAGCACTAAAGTGTTCAAGCACTAAAAGTGAATGCATAGGACTAAGAAGACCTAACCTACACAGGTTTAAGTACTGAAATTTAATTCAAACAGTTAATGATTGTGTCGGGGTTGAGGTGGTCCTGCGATTAATCTATTGTCACTAATGGATTCATTTTAAACTATATGTGTAACTATATTAATAAATATCATGATTTGATTAGGGCTGCATTTGACTTGCCTTCCAATCACTAAGATACAAAAATTACAACAATATAATATTAAATATTGAAATCTTAAAAATAAATATTATACCAAGGTTCATAATGAAGTTTGAATTATGATAATATTTTCATAATCTATATATATATATATAAATGTAAATGTTCGTTTGCTCAAAATCGCTAATCCCCGAAAGTTCTTCACCGATTACTTTGAAATTTTGACCCAACATTCCTTTCAAATAAGAGCGTGTTTTTATAAACATACTACATAGATGTCACGTCTGTGACAGGTAAAACATTTTTATTTTTAAACTGTGCCCCCTCCATTGTGGTTCCTTGTCGTGGTGAGGGGCTCACGTACACCTCTGGGACCGGCGAGGGTTGCCCCCGCCCCCTTTACTGTCCCACTTTGGGAGTTGTACGTGCAAAAGAACACAAACGTAGGGGGGTCTTGTGAGCCAACGGTCCACCCGCTGGAGCTCTGGAGTCTTCTACTCCTGACGATTTCTCCCTCCATAAACACCTTGTTGATTTGGTAGATGCTTCTGTTACTTTTAACCCCCCCCCCCCATCTCGGTACACGTGTCGTCGCTGCTGCTCCTCAGGAAGCAGCTGCCCACTTAGCCGCATTGTCCGGCATTGGGGAGACCCCGTTTGCAGGTCGGCGTTTAATCCCCGACCGTCCAAGTGGTTGGGGGACCATTCCTTCCCCCCCCCCCGTCCCATATCAAATCCTTATCCTGATCCCTTCCCAGTGCTATATAGTCGTAATGGCTTGGCGCTTTCTCCCTGATAGTTCGTCTTCCCTTCTCTCTTCCTCCAAAGATGATAAATTAAATTTTCATAGAATTCGATTTATTTTCATTTTGATTTAATTATTTTGTGCGGCATTGCATTGGAATTGAGCTTTGTTGTTTACCATACCGTTCATTTTGTTACATCACGTCTGTGATAGGTAAAAACATGTTTTTTTTTTTTTAACTGTGTTTTCCATGGGAGTTTTCATGTGAGGGAAATCTCTGAAACCTCTTCACCGATTGCTTTAAAATTTTGACACAACGTTGCATTAGAATACACGCGTGTTTTTATATACCTACTATATACATGCCACACCTGTAACAGGTAAGAACATACTTTTTTTTTTAAACAGCGCTATCTGTTGCAGGTAAAAGCATCACATGCAATACTAAATGGTTTTACGATTCCATTTCAGTGTTTCCGATTGCATTGATAAATTGAATTTTCATAGATTTCGATTTACTTTCAATTTAATTTAATTATTTTGTGTGACATTGCATTGCAATTGAGCTGTATTGTTTACATACCATTCATTTTGTGAGTATAGTTTATTTCTTTATTTTTTCATTCTTTTCATTTCGTTTTTTTTAACTGTTTTTCCTATTTTCAGTGATGGGAACATCAGATCATTTGGTGATCCTATTTTTCTGATTGGAACATCAGATCATAGTGAGGACAAGGGGTCGGGGGAGTGGAGGATGGTGAGGATGAGGGGACGAGGGAGTGGAGGATGGTGGGGAGGAGGGGACAGGGGAGTGGAGAATGGTGGGGAGGACAAGTAGACAGGGGACATGCACGTTGCTGTGGCACAGCAGCGCGCATGTGTTGCTGAGCCACAGCAACGCGTGGCCGGGTACAGCTAGTCTATATAAATAAAAATGTAAATGTTCGTTTATTCAAAATTGCTAATCTTTGAAAGCTCTTCACCGATTGCTTTCAAATTTTCACACAACGTTCCGTTCGCATCTTAACATGTTTTTATATACATACTATAAAGCTGTCACGTCTGTGACGGGAAAAACATGTTTTTTTTTTTTAAACTGTGTTTTTCATGACAGGGAAATCTTCGAAACCTCTTTACCAATTGCTTTGAAATTTTGACACAACGTTGCATTCGAATAGGCTCGTGTTTTTATATATCTACTATATACATACCTCACCTGAAAAAAAGCGCCATCTGTTGCATGTAATAGCAACATGCGCTAAACTTAATATGTTATGATTCCAATTCAATGTTTCCAATTGCATTGATATATTGAATTTTCATAGATTTTGATTTATGTTCATTTTGATTTCATTATTTTGTGTGACATTGCGTTGGAATTGAGCTGTATTGTTTACCATACTGCGTTGGAATTGAGCTGTGTTGTTTACCATACTGTTCATATCACAGTATAGTTTATTTTGTTTATTTTTGTATTGTTTTTTCATTTCGTTTTTTAACCGTTCAACTTATTTTTCAGTGATGTGAACACCAGATCATTTGATGTTCCCATTTTTTTATGGGAACATCAGATCATTTGGAAAAGCATTGGACGAGGGAGTGGGGAATGGTGGGGAGGACGAGGAGACGGGAGTGAAAAATGGTGGGGCATGAGTGGGGGATGGTGGGAGGGACGAGGGTATGGGGGTTGGAGTAATTATGGGGAGGACTAGGGGACAGGGGAGTGTGGTGTGCTCACAGGTGTGTGTGTGTGTGGTGGCGTGCTCACAGGTGTGTGTGTGGTGGTGGTGTGCTCACAGGTGTGTGTGGTGGTGGCGTGCTCACAGGTGTGTGTGGTGGTGGTGTGCTCACAGGTGTGTGTGTGTGTGTGGTGGTGGCGTGCTCACAGGTGTGTGTGGTGGTGGTGTGCTCATGGGTGTGTGTGGTGGTGGTGTGCTCACAGGTGGGTGTGTGTGTGGTGGTGGTGTGCTCACAGGTGTGTGTGGTGGTGGTGTGCTCACAGGTGTGTGTGTGGTGGTGGCGTGCTCACAGGTGGGTGTGTGGTGGTGGTGGCGTGCTCACAGGTGTGTGTGTGGTGGTGGTGTGCTCACAGGTGGGTGTGTGGTGGTGGTGTGCTCACAGGTGTGTGTGGTGGTGGTGTGCTCACAGGTGGGTGTGTGTGGTGGTGGCGTGCTCACAGGTGTGTACGGTGGTGGCGTGCTCACAGGTGTGTGTGGTGGTGGCGTGCTCACAAGTGGGTGGTGGCGTGCTCACAAGTGGGTGGTGGCGTGCTCACAGGTGTGTGTGGTGGTGGCGTGCTCACAGGTGTGTGTGGTGGTGGCGTGCTCACAGGTGTGTGTGTGTGGTGGTGGCGTGCTCACAGGTGTGTGTGGTGGTGGTGTGCTCACAGGTGGGTGTGTGTGGTGGTGGCGTGCTCACAAGTGGGTGGTGGCGTGCTCACAAGTGGGTGGTGGCGTGCTCACAGGTGGGTGTGTGTGGTGGTGGTGTGCTCACAGGTGTGTGTGGTGGTGGCGTGCTCACAGGTGTGTGTGTGGTGGTGGTGTGCTCACAGGTGTGTGTGGTGGTGGCGTGCTCACAGGTGTGTGTGTGTGGTGGTGGCGTGCTCACAGGTGGGTGTGTGTGGTGGTGGCGTGCTCACAGGTGTGTGTGGTGGTGGCGTGCTCACAGGTGGGTGTGTGGTGGTGGTGTGCTCACAGGTGTGTGTGGTGGTGGCGTGCTCACAGGTGTGTGTGTGTGGTGGTGGCGTGCTCACAGGTGTGTGTGGTGGTGGCGTGCTCACAGGTGGGTGTGTGTGGTGGTGGTGTGCTCACAGGTGGGTGTGGTGGTGGTGTGCTCACAGGTGGGTGTGTGTGGTGGTGGCGTGCTCACAGGTGTGTGTGTGTGGTGGTGGCGTGCTCACAGGTGTGTGTGTGTGTGGTGGTGGTGTGCTCACAGGTGTGTGTGGTGGTGGTGGTGTGCTCACAGGTGGGTGTGGTGGTGGTGTGCTCACAGGTGGGTGTGTGTGGTGGTGGCGTGCTCACAGGTGTGTGTGTGTGGTGGTGGCGTGCTCACAGGTGGGTGTGTGTGGTGGTGGTGTGCTCACAGGTGGGTGTGTGTGGTGGTGGTGTGCTCACAGGTGGGTGTGTGGTGGTGGTGTGCTCACAGGTGTGTGTGTGGTGGTGGCGTGCTCACAGGTGGGTGTGTGGTGGTGGTGGCGTGCTCACAGGTGTGTGTGTGGTGGTGGTGTGCTCACAGGTGGTGTGTGGTGGTGGTGTGCTCACAGGTGTGTGTGGTGGTGGTGTGCTCACAGGTGGGTGTGTGTGGTGGTGGCGTGCTCACAGGTGTGTACGGTGGTGGCGTGCTCACAGGTGTGTGTGGTGGTGGCGTGCTCACAAGTGGGTGGTGGCGTGCTCACAAGTGGGTGGTGGCGTGCTCACAGGTGTGTGTGGTGGTGGCGTGCTCACAGGTGTGTGTGGTGGTGGCGTGCTCACAGGTGTGTGTGTGTGGTGGTGGCGTGCTCACAGGTGTGTGTGGTGGTGGTGTGCTCACAGGTGGGTGTGTGTGGTGGTGGCGTGCTCACAAGTGGGTGGTGGCGTGCTCACAAGTGGGTGGTGGCGTGCTCACAGGTGGGTGTGTGTGGTGGTGGTGTGCTCACAGGTGTTGTGTGGTGGTGGCGTGCTCACAGGTGTGTGTGTGGTGGTGGTGTGCTCACAGGTGTGTGTGGTGGTGGCGTGCTCACAGGTGTGTGTGTGTGGTGGTGGCGTGCTCACAGGTGGGTGTGTGTGGTGGTGGCGTGCTCACAGGTGTGTGTGGTGGTGGCGTGCTCACAGGTGGGTGTGTGGTGGTGGTGTGCTCACAGGTGTGTGTGGTGGTGGCGTGCTCACAGGTGTGTGTGTGTGGTGGTGGCGTGCTCACAGGTGTGTGTGGTGGTGGCGTGCTCACAGGTGGGTGTGTGTGGTGGTGGTGTGCTCACAGGTGGGTGTGGTGGTGGTGTGCTCACAGGTGGGTGTGTGTGGTGGTGGCGTGCTCACAGGTGTGTGTGTGTGGTGGTGGCGTGCTCACAGGTGTGTGTGTGTGTGGTGGTGGTGTGCTCACAGGTGTGTGTGGTGGTGGTGGTGTGCTCACAGGTGGGTGTGGTGGTGGTGTGCTCACAGGTGGGTGTGTGTGGTGGTGGCGTGCTCACAGGTGTGTGTGTGTGGTGCTGGCGTGCTCACAGGTGGGTGTGTGTGGTGGTGGTGTGCTCACAGGTGGGTGTGTGTGGTGGTGGTGTGCTCACAGGTGGGTGTGGTGGTGGTGTGCTCACAGGTGTGTGTGGTGGTGGCGTGCTCACAGGTGTGTGTGTGTGTGGTGGTGGCGTGCTCACAGGTGTGTGTGGTGGTGGTGTGCTCACAGGTGGGTGGGTGTGGTGGTGGCGTGCTCACAGGTGTGTGTGGTGGTGGTGTGCTCACAGGTGTGTGTGTGTGGTGGTGGTGTGTTCACAGGTGGGTGTGTGTGGTGGTGGCGTGCTCACAGGTGTGTGTGGTGGTGGTGTGCTCACAGGTGGGTGTGTGTGGTGGTGGCGTGCTCACAGGTGTGTGTGGTGGTGGCGTGCTCACAGGTGTGTGTGGTGGTGGCGTGCTCACAGGTGTGTGTGGTGGTGGCGTGCTCACAGGTGGGTGTGTGTGGTGGTGGCGTGCTCACAGGTGTGTGTGGTGGTGGCGTGCTCACAGGTGTGTGTGGTGGTGGCGTGCTCACAGGTGGGTGTGTGTGGTGGTGGCGTGCTCACAGGTGTGTGTGGTGGTGGCGTGCTCACAGGTGTGTGTGTGTGGTGGTGGCGTGCTCACAGGTGGGTGTGTGGTGGTGGCGTGCTCACAGGTGGGTGTGTGTGGTGGTGGTGTGCTCTCACAGGTGGGTGGGTGTGGTGGTGGCGTGCTCACAGGTGTGTGTGGTGGTGGCGTGCTCACAGGTGTGTGTGGTGGTGGCGTGCTCACAGCTGCGTGTGGTGGTGGCGTGCTCACAGCTGTGTGTGGTGGTGGTGTGCTCACAGGTGGGTGTGTGTGGTGGTGGCGTGCTCACAGGTGTGTGTGTGTGGTGGTGGCGTGCTCACAGGTGTGTGTGTGTGGTGGTGGCGTGCTCACAGGTGTGTGTGGTGGTGGCGTGCTCACAGGTGTGTGTGGTGGTGGCGTGCTCACAGCTGTGTGTGGTGGTGGCGTGCTCACAGCTGTGTGTGGTGGTGGTGTGCTCACAGGTGGGTGTGTGTGGTGGTGGCGTGCTCACAGGTGTGTGTGTGTGGTGGTGGCGTGCTCACAGGTGTGTGTGTGTGGTGGTGGCGTGCTCACAGGTGTGTGTGGTGGTGGCGTGCTCACAGGTGTGTGTGGTGGTGGCGTGCTCACAGGTGGGTGTGTGTGGTGGTGGCGTGCTCACAGGTGTGTGTGGTGGTGGCGTGCTCACAAGTGGGTGGTGGTGGTGGCGTGCTCACAGGTGTGTGTGTGTGGTGGTGGCGTGCTCACAGGTGTGTGTGTGGTGGTGGCGTGCTCACAGGTGTGTGTGGTGGTGGCGTGCTCACAGGTGTGTGTGTGGTGGTGGCGTGCTCACAGGTGTGTGTGGTGGTGGCGTGCTCACAGGTGTGTGTGTGGTGGTGGCGTGCTCACAGGTGGGTGTGTGTGGTGGTGGCGTGCTCACAAGTGGGTGGTGGCGTGCTCACAGGTGTGTGTGTGGTGGTGGCGTGCTCACAGGTGTGTGTGTGGTGGTGGCGTGCTCACAGGTGTGTGTGTGGTGGTGGCGTGCTCACAAGTGTGTGTGGTGGTGGCGTGCTCACAAGTGGGTGGTGGTGGTGGCGTGCTCACAGGTGTGTGTGGTGGTGGCGTGCTAACAGGTGTGTGTGGTGGTGGCGTGCTCACAAGTGTGTGTGGTGGTGGCGTGCTCACAGGTGTGTGTGGTGGTGGCGTGCTCACAGGTGTGTGGTGGGTGGTGGTGAGGCCTGCCTGCTGGGGGTAGAGAGGCCTACCTGCTGGGGGTAGAGAGGCCTACCTGCTGGGGGGTAGAGAGGCCTACCTGCTGGGGGTAGAGAGGCCTACCTGCTGGGGGTAGAGAGGCCTACCTGCTGGGGGTAGAGAGGCCTACCTGCTGAGGGGTAGAGAGACCTACCTGCTGGGGGTAGAGAGGCCTACCTGCTGGGGGTAGAGAGGCCTACCTGCTGAGGGGTAGAGAGGCCTACCTGCTGGAGGTAGAGGCCTACCTGCTGGGGGTAGAGAGGCCTACCTGCTGGGGGTAGAGAGGCCTACCTGCTGGGGGTAGAGAGGCCTACCTGCTGGGGGTAGAGGCCTACCTGCTGGGGGTAGAGAGGCCTACCTGCTGGGGGTAGAGAGGCCTACCTGCTGGGGGTAGAGAGGCCTACCTGCTGAGGGGTAGAGAGGCCTACCTGCTGGAGGTAGAGGCCTACCTGCTGGGGGTAGAGGCTTGTTTTCCGGTGATGAGGAGTGGGGGAGTCAACGCAGGTAGTCAGAGGAACTCCAGTCCACCGAGGCGTGCATCCTCTGTCCCGTCTACGCCCATACACGCCCACACACGCCTCCCATACACGTCCATACACGCCTCCCATACAAGCTCCGTGACGTATGCACACAGACACACGCCCGTTGAGCACACACGTCCGCTACTCTCTCTTAAAAGCCTGTCCTCCTAAGGTTTCCTTACGTCAAGAAACTGGCGTACTAAAGTGTCCTCATCCTAAACTACTACGAGGCCTGGTCAGGGACCGGGCCGCGGGGACGTTGAGCCCCGTAATCATCGCAAGGTAAGGTACCAGAGGACCCAAAACAGAAAACGGGACAGTATGTCTATTATGCGACAATTTTTGGCCTTCGGGAGTGCATACGTCAAAATGCGACGTTCTATTAGGAAGGAGGGTTCTTCCACGCCCCCCCCCCCCTCCCCATGCGCGGGCCCTAATACCCCGCCAAACACACACCAAAACTATGACGTTGCTACAACGTTCGAAAAAGTTTTAACCACCTCCTAACCAGTTATAACAACCAATACAGCAAGTTGTAACAACGTTCTAATACGTCATAAACACGTTAAGCCAAGATGTAAAAACTTTATTACAAGTTGTAACAAGCGGAAAATAAAGACAGTTACGGTTTGTGTTTCCAGGGATATAAGCCTCTGGCTGGCCACCTGTTACTCATGTGGTTAAGTGTTCAATAAACCCTTGAACTATATGTTTAACACATCTCTCACTCTGTCCATGGAGGACAGAAGAAAATGTATATATGCTGGTTAGCATTGTAAATGTGTGGCCACGTCTGTGGTAGAAAATAATAATAATAATAATAATAAAAAACTCATGTCAGTATTACTTAGTGGATGAGTATTTGACTCATCACTTAGTTTCATTAAGGTTTCATCCTATGTGTTATACAACTTCTTCAAATGGGTACATGATTCAGATATAGAAAATACTCAGGATTATCTATTGGATAGATAAAGGAAGCTGAAGGTGAGTAATACCACAAGAGGATATTCATGGATGCATGATACGTGAGTTATCATTATACGTCAGTTGTTATCATGTGAGTTGATATCCCTTTGTCGGGGGACAGGAAGCGTGTTAGGCCTAACGAGATCCCTCAAACGACTGACCTTTCCCCCAGGATGTCATCCACAACAAGGTAAACATAGGCATTAGGTAAAAGAACACATGCCCAAACGTTTCTGTCCTACTGAAGGAATCGATTCCACCCACTGGTTATATTGCGTCCAGGCTCTAGTATAGTGATACCTGTTGTCTCCTGCATGATATTTCCATCCCATTTTTGTAGGATCCAAAGTTGCTATCCTTATGACCATGGTGTGGCGTAGTGGTCTAAGGCGTGTGCTTGGGAGTACCCACACCACAGGTTCGGATCCCCCACCACGACTCGTACTGATTTTCTTTCTCACAACTCCTTTGTTTACGTTTGGAGGGGAGGGGAGGAGGGGTAAACGTTTTGTTTACCCCTCCCCCCCCCCCAGGTGGTTATCAACTTGTGCACACAACACACAACTCTGGCAGGTTTGGAACTCGCAGGTTTGGAACTCTAGCATGTGTGCCGGAAACAAGTTTTCTGTGAACCTGTGTTGAAGCTTTGTCTAAGACTGTGGATGTTTTGTGCTCTCCACCAGTGTCTTTCTGGTTAATTTCTCCCGGGTCTTATGGGTCCTACGTGTGAACAATGCCTGTAGCCTCGTGTCACTTCCACTTCTAATGTATGAGTATGAGCACTTGCTGTCTTCTAGTTTTTTGGGACTTCTCTCTTTGCAAATTAGACATTATGGATTATTGACAGAGGGTTGCTTAGGGCATCAGGTGGTGTTTTATCGTCCATAGCAAGACTGCTGATCCTATGGCTTCCAATCAATCTAAATTTACAAGCTGATTCTTTTCCTTATTTTCTGCAACATCAACCCCAATCTCACATTGAAGAGTGTTCCGCTTTCTATCACTGGAAGGTGCTGGACTCCTGACGACTATCTCCTTGTTCTCACGAATTCGTGAGAACAAGGAGATAGTCGTCAGAAGAGGTGACAAGTCGCCAATATACGTCATTCTTAAAAAAGACGAATATCTGGCGAAAATGAACCTCATACTCTCTGACCAAACTAAATTCCAAAGGGTAACGAAGGACACTACAGCCGAATTGAAAACGAAGGTAAACAGACTGATCAAAACTCTGAACGCTAAGAAATCCAGACTCCACCTGCCAAAGGTTATCGGGGAATACAAACCTGGGTATGCATATGGAAATGTCAAGACACACAAACCTGGAAACCCACTTCGGCCAATCATCAGCCAGATACCCACACCCACATACAGACTGGCTAAGTGACTCAACGGCTTGCTGACTCCTTACGTACCTTGTGCTTTTAGCCTGAAGTCTCCCAAGGAATATGTTGACTTACTGCGGGGAACATGGGCCACGGGAATAAGAGCCTCGTTGGATGTGGAGTCACTATTTACCAACGTACCTGTGGACGAAATAATCGGGTTGATAGCAGACAGAGTGTATCGTGACCTGGCCTGTACTCCTCTTGACATGTCAGAAAGCATACTAAGGAAATTACTCCAAGCCTGCACTAAAGAGGCACCCTTCTTGTGCCCAGATGGGCACATGTATAAGCAAGTAGATGTGGTCGCCATGGGTTCTCCCCTAAAAGGAAAATATAAGAAAGAAGGTAACTGCAGAAGGCCTATTGGCCCATACGAGGCAGCTCCTATTAATATCCCCAAGTGCCATACGGGTTAAATGGATGTTATATTGTTTTGACGTGCTATATTGAGGCTTAAATAGGGATCCAACTTGTACATACCGGGGCTCACATTAAGGCTGTTGTTACAATATTTGATCAGAGCAGACTCGATCACGTTTCGTTCAACGAAACCCTTACTTTTAACAATACATTTTGCCCCTGTGAAGTCGATAGAATGATTACATAAACTGGAATGTAAATACAATGCACTGGAGTGCTGGGCTGTACGAATAGCGTATGAATGCTGTTTTAAACGCGAGGAAAGAGATTTACCTGTCTGGCCGATGTAAACACATGCACACTCATTACAAGGGATGGAATACACACAACCTGCTACAGACGAGGGCGAGTTCTTAATTAACATGGACTTAACTGTATTATCATTTTTGAACACTAGATTAATATTAAGGTTCTTCAGGGCTGAGGCAAGATTTACTAGACCCTCAGAATATGGTAATACCAACGAATTTTTCAGTTCTGGTTTAGACTTAGTAGTCTGTTAGTAGAACGTCCATTTTGCTTGACCAAACGCAAGATCCAAGATTGATTTTGGGTATTTTAACTTCTTCCCAATTTAAAATATATTAGTTATTTCTTCATCAAAAAATCCCGGACTGCAAACTCTCAAGGCTCTGAGAAAAATACCAGAAAAACAAATGCCCGCTTGACCTGAACATGATTGGAGTAAAAATGGACATGCGAGCACACATTGGTAGGTTTCCTATACACACACACCATTCACTTCGTTCTCAATTGTGAATTTAATTGCCGGAACCAGCGAATTAAGCTGATTGAGAAAATCAGTTTCGTCATGGTTAACCGGCCACAGGCACAAAATATCGTCAACGTACCTGTACCAAACCAAATTTGAGGGTGAAATCCTGGGAAGGATATTTGTTTCAAAACATTCCATGTACAAATTGCCTTGTACATGGTACAAAGCAATTTGTACATGAACTGTTTCACCCCAGGCGGAGGGGGGTGAGAGAGGGGGGGTGAGGGGGGGGGGGTGATAGATTAACATGATTGTGCAAATTTCTGGGACAGTTTTGGCCCATCACTCTTCCACTAACTAGTAAACACCACCGTCATGCAATCCTGCAGAATCACACTTGCTCCCACAGTCTCCCACGCTCCCACAGTCTCCCACGCTCCCACAGTCTCCCACGCTCCCACAGTCTCTCAGGCTCCTACGGTCTCTCAGACAGCTCACCCAGCAGCATGTGACCGGGTAAGTGGTGGAGGGGGACCAGGAGCTACAGGTCCCGCAGCAGGATAGGGGAGACCTCCTTGACCACCCTTATACACGCCTTGCACTCCCGGGGCACCGTGGGCGTGACAAAGTACGTGGGAGGATGTGTGTGTGGGCGTGGTAGAATGTGTGTGGGCGTGGGAGAATGTGTGTGTGGGCGTGGGAGGATGTGTGTGGGCGTGGGAGGATGTGTGTGGGCGTGGGAGGATGTGTGTGTGGGCGTGGGAGGATGTGTGTGGGCGTGGGAGAATGTGTGTGGGCGTGGGAGGATGTGTGTGTGGGCGTGGGAGAATGTGTGTGGGCGTGGGAGGATGTGTGTGGGCGTGGGAGAATGTGTGTGGGCGTGGGAGGATGTGTGTGTGGGCGTGGGAGGATGTGTGTGGGCGTGGGAGAATGTGTGTGGGCGTGGGAGGATGTGTGTGTGGGCGTGGGAGGATGTGTGTGGGCGTGGTTGAATGTGTGTGTGCGTGGGAGGATGTGTGTGGGCGTGGGAGGATGTGTGTGGGCGTGGGAGAATGTGTGTGGGCGTGGAAGGATGTGTGTGTGGGCGTGGGAGGATGTGTGTGGGCGTGGGAGGATGTGTGTGGGCGTGGGAGGATGTGTGTGTGGGCGTGGGAGGATGTGTGTGGGCGTGGGAGAATGTGTGTGGGCGTGGGAGGATGTGTGTGTGGGCGTGGGAGAATGTGTGTGGGCGTGGGAGGATGTGTGTGGGCGTGGGAGAATGTGTGTGGGCGTGGGAGGATGTGTGTGTGGGTGTGGGAGGATGTGTGTGGGCGTGGGAGAATGTGTGTGGGCGTGGGAGGATGTGTGTGTGGGCGTGGGAGAATGTGTGTGGGCGTGGGAGGATGTGTGTGGGCGTGGGAGAATGTGTGTGGGCTTGGGAGGATGTGTGTGTGGGCGTGGGAGGATGTGTGTGGGCGTAGGAGCATGTGTATACTCACCTATTTGTGTCTGCAGGATCGAGCACTGACTCTTGGATCCCGCCTTTCGAGCCATCGGTTGTTTACAGCAATGACTCCGGTCCTATTTCCCTATCATACCTGGTTTTAAAATTATGAATAGTATTTGCTTCCACAACCTGTTCCTTAAGTGCATTCCATTTTCCCACTACTCTCACACTAAAAGAAAACTTCCTAACATCTCTGTGACTCATCTGAGTTTCCAGCTTCCACCCATGTCCCCTCGTTCTGTTACTATTCCGTGTAAACATTTCGTCTATGTCCACTCTGTCAATTCCCCTGAGTATTTTATACGTTCCTATCATATCCCCCCTCTCCCCTCTTTTTCTGGTGTCTTAAGATTCAGTTCCTTCAGGCGCTCTTCATACCCCATCCCTCGTAACGCTGGGACGAGTCTTGTTGCAAACGTCTGAACCTTTTCCAGTTTCCTTATATGTTTCTTCAGATGGGGACTCCATGATGGGGCGGCATACTCTAAGACCGGCCTCACGTAGGCAGTGTAAAGCGCCCTAAATGCCTCCTTACTTAGGTTTCTGAATGATGTTCTAACTTTTGCCAGTGTAGAGTACGCTGCTGTCGTTATCCTATTTATATGTGCCTCAGGAGTTAGATTAGGTGTTACGTCCACGCCCAGGTCTCTTTCTCGCGTCGTCACAGGTAGGCAGTTCCCCTTCATTGTGTACTGTCCCTTTGGTCTCCTATCACCTAGTCCCATTTCCATAACTTTCCATTTGCTCGTGTTGAACTCTAGTAGCCATTTCTCTGACCATCTCTGCAACCTGTTAAAGTGTGGAGGATCCTACAATCCTCATCTGTCACAACTCTTCAGGTCAACTTTGCGTCATCCGCGAACATCGACATGTAGGACTCTACGCCTGTAAACATGTCGTTAACATATATTAGAAATAGAACTGGTTCCAGCACCGATCCTTGAGGTACTCCACTCGTTACTGTTCGCCAGTCCGACTTCTCGCCCCTTACCGTAACTCTTTGGCTCCTTCCTGTTAGGTAGTTCCTTACCCATGCTAGGGCCATTCCCCCCACCCCCGCCTGCCTCTCAAGTTTGTATAGCAGTCTCTTGTGCGGTACTGTATCAAAAGCTTTTTGGCAGTCCAGAAATATGCAGTCTGCCCAACCATCTCTGTGTTGTCTTATTCTCGGTATCTTAGATTAGAATTCCAAGAGGTTTGTTAGGCATGATTTCCCCTTCCAGAACCCATGTTGTTTGTTTGTTTACAAACCTAATGTTCTCCCACACTGTGTGGGCGTGGGAGGATGTACTCACTTAGTTGTGCTTGCGGGGGTTGAGCTTTGGCTCTTTGGTCCCGCCTCTCAACCGTTAATCAACTGGTGTACAGGTTCCTGAGCCTACTGGGCTCTATCATATCTACATTTGAAACTGTGTATGGAGTCAGCCTCCACCACATCACTGCCTAATGCATTCCATTTGTCAACCACTCTGACACTGGAAAAAGTCTTCCTAACGTCCCTGTGGCTCATTTGGGTACTCAGTTTTCACTTGCGTCCCCTTGTTCGAATACCATGTGGTAAGGGGGATCTAACTAAGGGGATCCTTTATCTATTTATATAGATAAAGATAAATATCTTTATCTATCCTGTCAATTCCTCTGAGAATTTTGTAGGTAGTGATCATGTTTCCCTGAGCTCTCCTGTCGTCCAGCGACGTTTGGAGCATTTCCCGCAGCCTTTCCTCGTAACTCACGCCTCTTAGATCTGGGACTAGCCTAGTGGCATACCTCTGAACCTTTTCCAGCTTCGTCTTGTGCTTGACAAGGTACGGGCTCTATGCTGGGGCCGCACACTCCAGGATTGGTCTTACATATGTGGTATACAAGGTTCTGAATGATTCCTTACACAGGTTCCTGAACGCTGTTCTGATGTTAGCCAGCCTCGCATATGCCGCAGATGTTATTCTTTTTATGTGGGCTTCAGGAGACAGGTTTGGTGTGATATCAACTCCTAGATCTTTCTCTCTGTTCGTTTCGTGAAGGACTGCATCGCCCATTCTGTATCCTGTGTTTAGTCTCCTGTTTCCACCGCCTAGTTTCATTACCTTTCATTTGCTTGGGTTGAAATCTAATAGCCATTTGTTGGACCATTCATTCAGACTGTCTAGGTCATCTTGTAGCCTCATATTATCTTCCTCCGTCTTAATCCTCCTCATAATCTTTGTATCACCAGCAAACAATGAGAGGAACGGTGTCTATACCCTCTGGGAGATCATTTATATATATCAGAAACAGTATAAGTCCAAGGACTGACCCCTGTTGGGACTCCACAGGTGACGCCTCGCCAATCTGAGACCTCACCCCTCACAGTAACTTGCTGTATTCTGTTGCTTAGATACTCCCATATCTAATGGAGTACCTTCCCTTTCACTCTTGCCTGCATCTAAAGCTTATACACTAGTCTCTGGTGTGGTACTGCGTCTAAGACTTTCTGGCAATCCTAGAATATGCAGTCTGCCCACCCCTCTACTTCTTACCTGATTTTTGTTGCCTGGTCGTAGAATTCAAGTAACCCTGTTAGGCAGGACCTGCCATCCCTGAACCCATGTTGATGCTGTGTTCCTTCGCTCCAGATATTCCACTAGTTTTTTTCGCACAATCTTCTCCATCAGCTTGCATGGTATGCAGGTTAGGGACACTGGCCTGTAGTTCAGTGCCTCCTGTCTATCCCCTTTCTTGTATATCGGGACTACGTTACGTGTGTGGGCGTGGGAGATGTGTAGGAGAATTACGAGTGGCTTGAATATGTGGATAGGTGTTCACGCTCAAGTGACACCAGGGGTGTCAGTGGGCGTGGGCGTGGAGCGGCTACCCACGCCCACTGTTAGTATCCACGCTTGAGTAACAAGCAGCGGTAGGTGGAAAGGGTGGAGGGATAGTGAGGAAAGGGAAGGATGGGAGCGGAAGGAAGTGTTGATGTATCGTGGGAAGCCTTGCGATGGGGTGGGTGGGGGTGGGTGGGGGTGGGTGGGGGTGGGTGGGGCAGGTTCCGGTTGTTGGGGTGGGAACTGGTGGTGGGGAGGTGGGGGAGAACACGCAGGAAAAAGGATGGGGAAGGTGGGGGGGGGGGGTGAAATGGAGGGAGAGGAAAGTGGTAGGTCATTAGTAATGACTAGAGAGACAGTTCCTGTGGGAGCCATTGGT
Source organism: Procambarus clarkii (assembly GCF_040958095.1). Lineage (NCBI taxonomy): Eukaryota > Metazoa > Arthropoda > Malacostraca > Decapoda > Cambaridae > Procambarus > Procambarus clarkii. The sequence continues at coordinate 42,444,101 of NC_091167.1, read as the reverse complement.
GGCCAGGCTATAATACTGCCTCACACTGCCTCCCACCGTGTCTCACAAACAATGTGCTCCAGTTCCTTACATTTTCTCAAAACTCTTCTCACTCTTGGCACAGGTTAATCGTCGTCTCATCTGTCTACAAGATTCAGTTATAGATTACAGGTTATTTATGTACTTTGTAGCCAGCTGTAACGTGGCCGATGTGTTGTTAAGGCCGTGGTGTGTATTGTGTATTGAAGCCTTCGAGGTTATGCTTGTGTTGTCGTCTCTGTTGGTCCTTGACTGACAAGGACCACAGCTGACAAGTGCTGATAGCATTCTCCGGTCATCCACTTGAGTGTTCCGTGGTCTACCAGGTCGCTTGATGTTGCTGAGCTCGTCAGTGTGTTCCTGCTCCTTAACGAGGTTCCAATCAGCTGGTTTTGACACAACAAAATGTTTTGGCAAAGTGTGGATGATTTACTCTGGTGTGGCAGCCTCGGGAGGGCTGACTTTACTTTGACATTACTTTTGTTTTCCCTCTTGGTAGCCAACAGCAACAGCCTTGCCATCAACCCTACACCTGTTGTTACCTGTTCTGTATATGAGTTAATGTTGCAACGACTCGCAACTGCCTAAGAAACACCTAAGCTGCCAGTATGAACAAGTTCGTCCGGCTCTCGCCACTGGAAGACTATGTGTAAAAATGGCCGCCATTCCTCCACGCTCCACCAGATATTACTCATAAATAAACTCTGAAAATCTTCACTCTCTCCTTAAAGACATTGTTCCTTTCAAAGGTAATGTGGTGGCTTAGGGAGCCCAAACTGTGAACATATTGTCACTGCCACAACACTCACGGATCTCACTGTTTGTAAAATAGTCTATTTAAAGCTAGATAAAGCCATGTCTATTATTTATTAATAACATATGACCCCTAAGGATAGATGCTTAATAAGTGATTATTTAGGAACAATTCCAAGCATCAATGTTTGAATGCTTGCACCAGTGATCACACACACGGTTGGTCAGTTCTACACTCATACAACATATACAACTAATTACCTTTGGTTACTTTGTGGCTGCATCATCCATGGCTAACAACCCTGGCTGTCACACAACCCTGGCTGTCACACAACCCTGGCTGTCACACAACCCTGGCTGTCACACAACCCTGGCTGTCACACAACCCTGGCTGTCACACAACCCTGGCTGTCACACAACCCTGGCTGTCACACAACCCTGGCTGTCACACA
>NC_091167.1:42362878-42440378 GCF_040958095.1 Procambarus clarkii | reverse complement strand
TTATATACCTACTATATAGATGCCACCCCTATGACAGGTAAAAACATGTTTGTTTGAAAAACAGCGCAATCTGTTGCACGTAACAGCAACACACGCTATGCTAAATATGTTATGATTCCATTTCAATGCAGGCGATAAGTCACAATAACGTGACTGAAGAATGTTGACCAGACCACACACTAGAAGATGAAGGGACGACGACGTTTCGGTCCGTCCTGGACCATTCTCAAGTCGATTGTGAGGGCCATTTGATATTCCCAACTTTATGATGGGAACATCAGATTATTTGGGAATGCATCGGACGAGGAAGTGGGGAATGGTTGGGAGGACAAGGGGATGGGGGAGTTGGGGGTAATGGTGGGGAGGACGAGAGGACAGGGGGAGTTGGGGATGGTAGGGGACGAGGGGACAGGGGGAGTTGGGGATGGTGGGGGACGAGGGGACAGGGGGAGTTGGGGGAGGACAAGGGGATGGGGAAGTTGGGGATGGTGGGGGACGAGGGGACAGGGGAATGGAGAATGATGGGGAAGGACAAGTGGACAAGAAAGTGGGGGATGATGGGGAGGAAGAGAGGACAGGGGCGGGAGAAATGGAAGGGAGGACGAGGGAATGGAGGAGTGAGGAATAGATGGGAGGACGAGGGGATGGGGAAGGGGGGGGGTGGGAATGGTGGGGGTGGACTGGGAAAAAAGGGGGAAGGTTGCTGTGGCTCAGCCAACGCGTGGCCGGGTACATTTGTGTTATAAATTAAAAGATATGTTAAACAAGAGATAAGAACAGAGGAAATATGAAATTAGAGGAGCTAGAGAGTCAGGCGAGCTTAAGCTGTAGAAAACGCTTGACTATTGCGCTCAGATCATTTGATAAGACTCTGAAATGTTACAAATTTCTTCTTCAAATATCTATTTTACACGTCGACTGGGGATGACTCGAACATTTGTCCAATAGAGATACAATTTACAGTCAGAGGAAATATTTTATGACACATGTTATTTATTTATTTACTTTTTTATTTATTATTTCTAATATTTATTTACAAATGTAAACATTTTAAACCCGACAACTGACCTGATGAAATATTCTCCAGTGTCTTGGAAGAATGCGATGTGGTGTTCAGTGATCCTCTGCTATGGGTCTATATATTTCAATAGATCTTGTCCGTCTGGTCAAGACTGGAGGTCAGACGCTTAGGGGTGAGCCTCATCAAACTTTGCAGGGTGACTGTTGGAGTGCGGGGACCGTTCATAGGCGGCTCGGCGTCGACCCCTCATGACAACCCCTCCACCTCTCTTTTTTTTTTTAGCTTGAAATGGCAAATGGCACCAAATTTCCATCTTGGTAAATACCAGACTCCATCTTCACTAAGAACTGACAAGAAAACCCACTCAATTTAAAATCTTTTGCGTGTCGTATGTAGTTCATTGCTGAAGATAGTGCGTGTAGTGAAGATGGTTACGGTGGTGATTACTGTGCAAAAGGTAGATAACTACCGCGTTGATGGTTGTGTATGGTGAAGATGGTTACAGTCATAAAAGCAGTGTGTAGTGAAGATAATTACAGTGATGATGGTTATGAGTACCGATGATGATTTACAGTGATGAAGGAGGGGGGGGGGGCGGTATTGTGAAGGTGTTGCTCCCGCCACCTGAACAACTCCAGGTGCCCAGTTGGCACCAGTATTTAATAAATCAATTCAGACTGTTTTTTTTGGCCTGATGCTTGGAGGGTGTCAGATGTGGCTCCATTTTTTTTAAGAAGGATTAAAAAAATTTAGGTATAAAATTCCTTCTGCAACTACCTCCCCAATTAACTCAATTTCGATTGCGGATATCACAGAAGATGATATCACAAACGATATCACGTAGCAGATTCAATAGGAAATCCTCTTGCCAAATATAAATTAAAGACTCTTGAAATGTTTCGGCAGCAAGGATTGCTTGCTTTACAAATATACTGTCTCTGTACACACACACACACATATATATATATATATATATATATATATATATATATATATATATATATATATATATATATATATATATATATATATATATATGTCGTACCTAGTAGCCAGAACGCACTTCTCAGCCTACTATGCAAGGCCCAATTTGCCTAATAAGCCAAGTTTTCATGAATTAATTATTTTTCGACTACCTAACCTACCTAACCTAACCTAACCTAACTTTTTCGGCTACCTAACCTAACCTAACCTGTAAAGATAGGTTAGGTTAGGTTAGGTAGGGTTGGTTAGGTTCGGTCATATATCTACGTTAATTTTAACTCCAATAAAAAACAATTGACCTCATACATAATGAAATGGGTAGCTTTATCATTTCATAAGAAAAAAATTAGAGAAAATATATTAATTCAGGAAAACTTAGCTTATTAGGCAAATCGGGCCTTTCATAGTAGGCTGAGAAGTGCGTTCTGGCTACTAGGTACGACATATATATATATATATATATATATATATATATATATATATATATATATATATATATATATATATATATATATATATATATATATATGCAAACAAGCCTGAATGGTCCCCAGGACTATATACAACTGAAAACTCACACCCCAGAAGTGACTCGAACCCATACTGCCAGAAGCAACGCATCTGGTATGTACAGGGACGCCTTAATCCGCTTGACCATCACGACCGGACAATAAGGAAGTGATAGCCTAAGCTATTTGAACCACTTCCCCGCCGGCACTCGGATAGTAATCTTGGGCATAGCATTTTATCAAATCACCTCATTCTTTGGGGCAACACGTGAGGAACACAAATGCAAACAAGCCTGAATGGTCCCCAGGACTATATACAACTGAAAACTCACACCCCAGAAGTGACTCGAACCCATACTGCCAGAAGCAACGCATCTGGTATGTACAGGGACGCCTTAATCCGCTTGACCATCACGACCGGACAATAAGGAAGTGATAGCCTAAGCTATTTGAACCACTTCCCCGCCGGCACTCGGATAGTAATCTTGGGCATAGCATTTTATCAAATCACCTCATTCTTTGGGGCAACACGTGAGGAACACAAATGCAAACAAGCCTGAATGGTCCCCAGGACTATATACAACTGAAAACTCACACCCCAGAAGTGACTCGAACCCATACTGCCAGAAGCAACGCATCTGGTATGTACAGGGACGCCTTAATCCGCTTGACCATCACGACCGGACAATAAGGAAGTGATAGCCTAAGCTATTTGAACCACTTCCCCGCCGGCACTCGGATAGTAATCTTGGGCATAGCATTTTATCAAATCACCTCATTCTTTGGGGCAACACGTGAGGAACACAAATGCAAACAAGCCTGAATGGTCCCCAGGACTATATACAACTGAAAACTCACACCCCAGAAGTGACTCGAACCCATACTGCCAGAAGCAACGCATCTGGTATGTTCTGGCAGTATGGGTTCGAGTCACTTCTGGGGTGTGAGTTTTCAGTTGTATATAGTCCTGGGGACCATTCAGGCTTGTTTGCATTTGTGTTCCTCACGTGTTGCCCCAAAGAATGAGGTGATTTGATAAAATGCTATGCCCAAGATTACTATCCGAGTGCCGGCGGGGAAGTGGTTCAAATAGCTTAGGCTATCACTTCCTTATTGTCCGGTCGTGATGGTCAAGCGGATTAAGGCGTCCCTGTACATACCAGATGCGTTGCTTCTGGCAGTATGGGTTCGAGTCACTTCTGGGGTGTGAGTTTTCAGTTGTATATAGTCCTGGGGACCATTCAGGCTTGTTTGCATTTGTGTTCCTCACGTGTTGCCCCAAAGAATGAGGTGATTTGATAAAATGCTATGCCCAAGATTACTATCCGAGTGCCGGCGGGGAAGTGGTTCAAATAGCTTAGGCTATCACTTCCTTATTGTCCGGTCGTGATGGTCAAGCGGATTAAGGCGTCCCTGTACATACCAGATGCGTTGCTTCTGGCAGTATGGGTTCGAGTCACTTCTGGGGTGTGAGTTTTCAGTTGTATATAGTCCTGGGGACCATTCAGGCTTGTTTGCATTTGTGTTCCTCACGTGTTGCCCCAAAGAATGAGGTGATTTGATAAAATGCTATGCCCAAGATTACTATCCGAGTGCCGGCGGGGAAGTGGTTCAAATAGCTTAGGCTATCACTTCCTTATTGTCCGGTCGTGATGGTCAAGCGGATTAAGGCGTCCCTGTACATACCAGATGCGTTGCTTCTGGCAGTATGGGTTCGAGTCACTTCTGGGGTGTGAGTTTTCAGTTATATATATATATATATATATATATATATATATATATATATAGTGAAGCATAAGATTTGATGCTTGTGTCACTGGAGGAGACTATTATTGGATCAGAACTTGGTTGAGAGAGAGAAGGGAAAGTTTGGACCAACGAGTAGATACAGTAAGGAAGACTGACTAGTGGTGGACCTCACTAGTATAACTAAGGAGTGGGATAATTGTTGAATAAACGTGAATGAATGGGTCTAACAGAAGATATAATTGGACAATTTTATAAAACAACGTGGTTTGTTCATGGAACAAACCACCGGGTAGCGTAATGGGCTTGGTGGGGGGAGGGGGGTTAGGGTTGTTTCAAGCGCAAGGTAGACATTAAATATCAATGAGTTTGGCCGGATATATAGACACCAGCCGACTCGTACGGGCCAATAGGCGTTCCGGATGTATTTGAGTCATACGAGAGTCTTAGACCAAGAAGAGACGTGTTCTAAGACATGTTCTGAGCTTGTAAGGACCTAAAGGCTTCGAACATTAAGTCTTTAACTGTCAACTCAAGTCACAACTCTCAACAACACTTGTACAGTTGTAGAAACTCGGATTTAGAAGAAATAGGGGCAATAATTGGTATCTAAATAGCAGATTAAAGTACCGGGAAGAATAATTAAAGCAAATGACTGAATAAATTACTGGAATAGGGGAAGCAAATGCATAAATAATAATGGAAGGCTTTGAATAGGACTAATCAAGAATTTGACCAGTAGGCCTATTGCACGAAGACGAATAAATAGACAAAAATAAGAAAGATATGAAGGAGGAGGAGGAGGAGGAGAAGGAGGAGGAGGAAGAGGTTAAGTAAGTACCCCCATTTCGCAATAGAGAAGGATACGCACGCACACACTCACGCACGCAGACACGCACACATTCCTCACTAATTACCCTGAGACACGGATAGTATTGACCGGATGTGACGTCACCGGAGAGGAAGGACTCAACAAGGGTTTCCAGTGAGTGGGTATTTTCACTCTGCAGCCATTATCAACACTGTGGGCCGTGATGGGCGAGGCTTCCTGGCGGGGCAGACCGGCGGCCCCCAGCCTCCCTGCGTCTGTGGCCGCGTCTGTCTCACCCGCAGGAAGTGCCCGCCTTGCGTCACTTGCGTCATGGGGTAAAGCAAGCAGACTTACGCCAGAGTGGAGAGCCCCATCTCAGTCTCTTCTTTATAGTGAGGGGCGGAGTTCACTGTTGCGGGGGGGGGGGGGGGGGGGAGTGAGGCGCTTCTAGGAGGAAGGTAAATAGAGTGAGGAAGGGGGGGGGAGGTGATTAATGAGGGGGTGTGGGCACAGGTGTGAGGGAGGGGGGGGGTATGAGCCCCCCCCCTTTAGGGTCTTGGGCGTCCCGTGCACGTTGTGGTTGTGAAGCTACGGTGAAATGTTTTTTTCTTCTACCACAGAGGTGGCCGGACATTTACAGTGCTAACCAGCATATAAATACATTTCCTCCAGTCCCCCCTCCCATGGGCGGGGTGAGAGATCTGTGGAACTATATAGTTGCACGGGTTGATGAGTACCCATGAATACGTCCCCATACTCTGAGTCTCTGAACCGCTCAGAGGCAGAACCATCAGTGGTTCAAGCTGTTGGAAAGAAAGCTTACTCTCTATTAATTGATTGATATTTAATTAATAGATTAATTTAAATTAATCGAAGGACCACCCTATTTTGACTGAAAAGGGAAACAGATAAAGTTAAATGATAAGGACTGGAACAACAGTGCCTATGGATAAGGAAACTATTAAAGATTATTCTTTAAACGTCAGTGGACTGTATAATATATTAATGTTCGAAAATAAACTTTCCGTCCTTCACAAAATTGGGGGTTAATACCAGAAGTAATCTACTCCCAGTACGCTTCATCGAGGCTGGTTCTTCCTCGAATAAAATTAGTAATTCCTACTAAATTATATGTTAATAAACATTAGATAAATTGATTAATGGTAAGAAGATTGTATGTTGATTAAACAAGAAATCATTCTCATTTGACTTTAATGAGGCTATCAATTTACGTTAGATATCTCAAATCATATAAACTAAATATCTTTGACTGATAATCGATTATTGATTTCACTCAATGACAGAAAATAATTGAAAAGGGTTCAGCTGCTTAGCTATAATAGTGAACGGAGAGGTAAAGGTGCAATGGCGTCGTCTGCATGCTGAAATTTCAACTAAATATACCAATTATTTACACCAACTATCTAGTATCCTCACTATGCCATAGAAGAAATAAAATTAATTCCTTATGGACGTACTTATTGTTTGGGGAGGTCGATACTGGAGACCCAGCTGGAGTACTGGTACTAGAGGGTACTGGAGACCCAGCTGGAGTACTGGCACTGGAGGGTACTGGAGACCCAGCTGGAGTACTGGCACTGGAGGGTACTGGAGACCCAGCTGGAGTACTGGCACTGGAGGGTACTGGAGACCCAGCTGGAGTACTGGTACTGGAGGGTACTGGAGACCCAGCTGGAATACTGGTACTGGAGGGTACTGGAGACCAAGCTGGAGTACTGGCACTGGAGGGTACTGGAGACCCACCTGTAGTACTGGTACTGGAGGGTACTGGAGACCCAGCTGGCACTGGAGTACTGGAGGAGACTGGAGGGTACTGGAGACCCAGCTGGCACTGGTACTGGAGGAGACTGGAGGGTACTGGAGACCCAGCTGGCACTGGTACTGGAGGAGACTGGAGGGTACTGGAGACCCACCTGGAGTACTGGTACTGGAGGAGACTGGAGGGTACTGGAGACCCAGCTGGCACTGGTACTGGAGGAGACTGGAGGGTACTGGAGACCCAGCTGGCACTGGTACTGGAGGAGACTGGAGGGTACTGGAGACCCAGCTGGCACTGGTACTGGAGGAGACTGGAGGGTACTGGAGACCCAGCTGGCACTGGTACTGGAGGAGACTGGAGGGTACTGGAGACCCAGCTGGCACTGGAGTACTGGAGGAGACTGGAGGGTACTGGAGACCCAGCTGGCACTGGTACTGGAGGAGACTGGAGGGTACTGGAGACCCAGCTGGCACTGGTACTGGAGGAGACTGGAGGGTACTGGAGACCCACCTGGAGTACTGGTACTGGAGGAGACTGGAGGGTACTGGAGACCCAGCTGGCACTGGTACTGGAGGAGACTGGAGGGTACTGGAGACCCAGCTGGCACTGGTACTGGAGGAGACTGGAGGGTACTGGAGACCCAGCTGGCACTGGTACTGGAGGAGACTGGAGGGTACTGGAGACCCACCTGGAGTACTGGTACTGGAGGAGACTGGAGGGTACTGGAGACCCACCTGGAGTACTGGTACTGGAGGAGACTGGAGGGTACTGGAGACCCACCTGGAGTACTGGTACTGGAGGAGACTGGAGGGTACTGGAGACCCACCTGGAGTACTGGTACTGGAGGAGACTGGAGGGTACTGGAGACCCACCTGGAGTACTGGTACTGGAGGAGACTGGAGGGTACTGGAGACCCACCTGGAGTACTGGTAGTGGAGGAGACTGGAGGGTACTGGAGACCCACCTGGAGTACTGGTACTGGAGGAGACTGGAGGGTACTGGAGACCCACCTGGAGTACTGGTACTGGAGTACTGGACACAAACACGTGGGGATGTACTGTTGTTCCATCATAAAACCATCTAACTTTTCTCCTCATCTTCTGCTCCTACTTTCCTATTGCTTCCTTTCCCGTTTCCTGTTTCCCTAACCTCCTGTTTCCCTAACCTCCTGTTTCCCTAACCTCCTGTTTCCCTAACCTCCTGTTTCCCTAACCTCCTGTTTCCCTAACCTCCTGTTTCCCTAACCTCCTGTTTCCCTAACCTCCTGTTTCCCTAACCTCCTGTTTCCCTAACCTCCTGTTTCCCTAACCTCCTGTTCCCTCCTTCCCTTCCGTTTCTCTCCCCCCCTCCCCCCCTCTCTATTCCTCACCACCCCCAATTATAAAACTATTTCTTAATTACTGATAAATAGCCCGAATGGGCTCGTCACGTCGCGGTCATCTGGCAACACTGACGAAATTGGCGGTCAGTAAGTTGGCGGAATTGGAAGTTGCTTCTTTCCCTGTCTGTCTGTCTGTCTGTCTGTCTGTCTGTCTGTCTGTCTGTCTGTCTGTCTGTCTGTCTGTCTGACTGTCTGACTGACTCCTTAAGCTGCACCTCTCTATCCTGGGAGATAGAATGATAGCTGTTATCTCTCTAAGTGGAACCGGAAAGCTGCCTCACTCACTGTGGGCGGCTGTACGAGAGAGAGAGAGAGAGAGAGAGAGAGAGAGAGAGAGAGAGAGAGAGAGAGAGAGAGAGAGAGAGAGAGAGAGAGAGAGAGAGAGAGAGAGAGAGAGAGAGAGAGGGTAGGGGGGAGAGAGAGGGAGGGAGGGGGTGTCCACTCTACTAAAAGGTGGAAGCGATGAGAATCTTTCTCAAGTATGCGGCTTTTTCACAGTTATAACGGAAATGCGATTCATTAATCTCCCCTCCCTTTCCACCCTTCCGTTAGCCCCCCTTCCGTTAGCCTCCCTGCACCCTAGCTACCCTTATCACTCAGTAACCCTCCCTCCCCCGTCCTTTTCCATGCACTCTTTTCTACCCCATAACCCCCTCCCATCCACTCCATAACCCCCCTCCCATCCACCCCATAACCCCCCTCCCATCCACCCCATAACCCCCCTCCCATCCACCCCATAACCCCCTCCCATCCACTCCATAACCCCCCCTCCCTTCCACCCCCATAACCCCCCCTCCCTTCCACCCCATAACCCCCTCCCATCCACTCCATAACCCCCACCCATCCACCCCATAACCCCCCTCCCATCCACCCCATAATCCCCTCCCATCCACCCCATAACCCCCCTCCCATCCAGCCCATAACCCCCCTCCCATCCACCCCATAACCCCCCTCCCATCCAGCCCATAACCCCCCCCTCCCATCCACCCCATAACCCCCCTCCCATCCAGCCCATAACCCCCCCTCCCATCCACCCCATAACCCCCCTCCCATCCAGCCCATAACCCCCCCTCCCATCCACCCCATAACCCCCCTCCCATCCAGCCCATAACCCCCCCTCCCATCCACTCCATAACCCCCCTCCCATCCAGCCCATAACCCCCCCTCCCATCCACCCCATAACCCCCCTCCCATCCAGCCCATAACCCCCCTCCCATCCACCCCATAACCCCCCTCCCATCCAGCCCATAACCCCCCCTCCCATCCACCCCATAACCCCCCTCCCATCCAGCCCATAACCCCCCCTCCCATCCACCCCATAACCCCCCTCCCATCCAGCCCATAACCCCCCCTCCCATCCACCCCATAACCCCCCCTCCCATCAACTGTACCAAGCGGTGATCGTAAGTTAACAATAAATACAATATATTCCTAGTGGGAAAAACAAATGAAAAGTTCATTATATATTTCAGTTTTGTTTCCTGAGTTGAACTTTAGTAGCCATTTTCTAGACCATTCCTCCAGCTTGTCCAGGTCGTCTTGTAGTCTCTGTCTATCATCATCCGTCTTGATTCTTCTCATAATTTTTGCATCGTCAGCAAACATTGAGAGGAACGAGTCTATACCCTCTGGAAGGTCGTTTACATACATATTAAAAAACAGGATGGGTCCAAGTACTGAGCCCTGTGGGACTCCGCTGGTGACATCTCGCCACTCTGATGTCTCTCCCTTCACAGTTACTCGCTGTTTCCTGTTGCTTAAGTACTCCCTTATCCACTGGAGCACCTTCCCTTTTACTCCTGCCTGTTGCTCCAACTTTCCTAACAGCTTTTTATGAGGTACTGTGTCAAAGGCTTGCTGACAGTCCAATTAAATGCAGTGAGCCCACCCTTCTCTTTCTTGCCTAATTTTTGTTGCTTGGTCATAGAATTCTTTTAACCCTGTGAGGCACGATTTACCATCTCTGAACCCATGTTGGTGGTGCGTTACAAAGTTATTTCCCTCCAGATGCTCTACGAGCCTTTTCCTCACGATCTTCTCCAGCACCTTGCATGGTATACAAGTTAAGGAAACTGGCCTGTAATTCAGTGCCTCTTGCCTGTCACCCTTTTTGTATATTGGGACCACGTTAGCTGTCTTCCAACTTTCTGGTAAGTCTCCTGTTTCCAGTGACCTGTTATACACCATAGAGAGTGGCACACTTAGTGCTTCTGCACTTTCCTTTAGTATCCATGGTGAGATTCTATCAGGCCCAACAGCCTTTGTCACATCCAGCTCCAACAGACACCTTTTGACCTCATCACTGTGTGTGTGTGTGTGTGTGTGTGTGTGTGTGTGTGTGTGTGTGTCACCAGCAATCACCGGACAACCAGCGTTTGTACAGACTATGTTAGTTAGCATTGTGCACCAGGTAAGGTGGGTGTCTCCCCCAGCAGGTGAGGAGTGGCCCCGGGGCGGGGGGGGTGGGGGTGGGGGGGTGGCCAGGTAGGCCGCCGCCCCTCACCTTAATTACTCTGCGGGTGAAGAAGAGCTTCCTGTTGTCAGCCCAAGAAGGTCACCTCCTGCTAGCTGCAAGTTCTGGACTTTTCTCAAGTACTCACCTAGTTGTACTCACCTAATTGTGCTTACGGGGGTTGAGCTTTGGCTCTTTGGTCTCGCCTCTCAACTGTCAATCAACTGGTGTACAGATTCCTGAGCCTACTGGGCTCTATCATATCTACATCTGAAACTGTGTATGGAGTCAGCCTCCACCACATCACTTCCTAGTGCTTTCCATTTACTAACTTCTCTGACACTGAAAAACTTCTTTCTAATGTCTCTGTGGCTCATTTGGGTACTCAGTTTCCACCTGTGTCCCCTTGTGCGTGTGCCCCTTGTGTTAAATAATCCATCCTTGTCCACCCCTGAGAATTTTGTATGTGGTAATCATGTCTCCCCGAGCTCTTGAAGTACTGAACATCTGCTGTTAGAGAGTTATCCTTGTTATTGTGAGAGAACGAGGCTCTGTCTCCACACACTCCTGGTGGCTAGTGGCTGAGTGGACAGCGCTTGGGACTCGTAATGCTATGGCCTGTTTCCCCGGCGATGGCGGAAACAAATGGGCAGAGCTTCTTTCACCCTGATGCCCCTGTTACCTCGCAGTAAATAGGTACCTGGGAGTTAGACAGCTGTTACGGAGCTGCTTCCTGGGTATAGAGCCCAGTAGGCTCAGGAACCTGTAAATTATTTGATTGACAGTTGAGAGGCGGGACTAAAGAGCCAGAGCTCAACCCCCGCAAGCACAACTAGGTGAGTACAACTAGGTGAGTACACACATACACACACACACACACACACACACACACACACTAAGTAAGGAAGTGTTTACTAGAGTTGGACGTGACGAAGGCTATAGGCCCAGATGGAATCTCCCCTTGGGTTCTAAAGGAAGGAGCAAGAGAACTGAGCCTACCACTCTCCATAGTGTATAACAAATCACTGGCAACAGGGGAACTGCCAGATACTTGGAAAGCAGCTAACGTAGTCCCGATATACAAGAAAGGGGATAGACAGGAGGCACTGAACTACAGGCCAGTGTCCCTAACCTGCATACCATGCAAGCTGATGGAGAAGATTGTGCGAAAAAAACTAGTGGAGCATCTGGAGCGAAGGAACTTTGTAACACAGCATCAACATGGGTTCAGGGATGGCAGGTCCTGCCTCACAGGGTTACTTGAATTCTACGACCAGGCAACAAAAATAAGGCAAGAAAGAGAAGGGTGGGCAGACTGCATATTTTTGGATTGTCAGAAAGCCTTTGATACAGTGCCACACAAGAGGCTAGTGCGAAAGTTGGAGATGCAGGCTGGAGTGAGAGGGAAGGTACTCCGGTGGATAGAGGAATACCTAAGCAACAGGAGACAACGAGTCTGTGTGAGGGGTGAGGTCTCAGATTGGCGAGACGTCACAAGTGGAGTCCCGCAGGGGTCAGTCCTTGGACCTATACTGTTTCTGGTATATGTAAATGATCTCCCAGAGGGTATAGATTCGTTCCTCTCAATGTTTGCCGACGATGCAAAAATTATGAGGAGGATTGAAACAGAGGATGATAGTAGGAGGCTACAAGATGACCTGGATAGACTGAGTGAATGGTCCAACAAATGGCTGTTGAAGTTCAACCCGAGTAAATGCAAAGTAATGAAACTAGGCAGTGGAAACAGGAGGCCAGGCACAGGATACAGAATAGGAGATGAAGTACTTAATGAAACAGACAGAGAGAAAGATCTAGGAGTTGATATCACACCAAACCTGTCTCCTGAAGCCCACATAAAGAGAATAACGTCTGCGGCATATGCGAGGCTGGCTAACATCAGAACGGCGTTCAGGAACCTGTGTAAGGAATCATTCAGAATCTTGTACACCACATATGTAAGACCAATCCTGGAGTATGCGGCCCCAGCATGGAGCCCGTACCTTGTCAAGCACAAGACGAAGCTGGAAAAAGTCCAAAGGTATGCTACTAGACTAGTCCCAGAACTAAGAGGCATGAGTTATGAGGAAAGGCTGCGGGAAATGCACCTCACGACACTGGAAGACAGAAGAGTAAGGGGGGACATGATCACAACCTACAAAATCCTCAGGGGAATCGACCGGGTAAACAAGGACGAACTTTTCAACACTGGTGGGACGCGAACAAGGGGACACAGGTGGAAGCTGAGTACCCAAATGAGCCACAGAGACGTTAGAAAGAACTTTTTCAGTGTCAGAGTAGTTAGCAAATGGAATGCATTAGGAAGTGATGTGGTGGAGGCTGACTCCATTCACAGTTTCAAATGTAGATATGATAGAGCCCAATAGGCTCAGGAATCTGTACACCAGTTGATTGACGGTTGAGAGGCGGGACCAAAGAGCCAGAGCTCAACCCCCGCAAGCACAATTAGGTAAATTAGGTAAGTACACACACACACACACACACACACACACACACACACACACACACACACACACACACACACACACACATACACACACACACACACAGCGGTGTACAGCAACAATAGGTGTACACAAGTCCCATATCAACACAACTAAATTAAAAACGAAGCCCTGCCAATATTAGCCCCCTCCCCTTCCCTCCCCCTAATACCACCAGGGCTCACGTGGCGGCTTTGGTGGGAGGGGGTCCGTTGGTGGGGCTCGTGGGAGGGGTGGACTGTGCGAGGGGATGAGGGAGAGGCAATGGGATTTAGGGGTTAGGAAGTGTGTGTGTGGTGGGGGGGGGGGGGGGGGGGGGGGAGGAAACTTGGCAGCGCCGCGCCTCGTCTTGTGAATGGCGGGAGTATGCGACCAGAACCACAGTGTTGCCAAGCGCACCCTCCGCTGTTTGACGATACCCACACGTCCCTCCTCCCGCCTCCACACCACTCTATGACAACAATGTCATGACCCACAAGCACCACACAGTTCCTGTCGCGCAGCGATAACTGTGTAACTGTTAGAAAAGTCGGGGAAATATGACAGCTTCCCGGCATGACAGAATGTTGGCACCGCTGCTCGTGGGCCCCCATTCATGAGTCACACGCGCATGCGCAGACACGCGCTCGTACGTAATATTCCGCACGCTTGTGTTTCCCCTCTACGTGGTAGTAGACACATACGGAAAAATACAACAGATGTAACCACAGGAAAACGGTGTATAGTGATGGATGTAGTGTGGTGATGTATGAGTATGGATCCGGGGGTTGGGCTCCGTCTGGGGGGGATCTGGGCGGACATATATGATAGTGGGCGGGGGGGGGGGGGGGGACACCCAGCAGTGTGGCTAGCGTGCACCCTTCACGCTGACCTGTCACTGCACGCCACACACACACACACACACACACACACACACACACACACATTAACTTGCATACCATGCAAGTTAATGGAGAAGATTGTGCAAAAAAAAACAACTAGTGGAGCGAGGGAACCTTGTAACACATTGAAAAAGCCTTTGACACAGTGCCACACCAGAGACTAGTGCGAAAGCTGGAGATGCACTGGCTACAGGAGTACCTAAGCAACAGGAGACAACGAGTCAGTGTGAGGGGTGAGGTCTCAGATTGGCGAGACGTTACGAGTGGAGTACCGCAGGGGTCAGTCCTTGGACCTATACTGTTTCTGATATATGTAAATGATCTTCCAGAGGGTATAGAATCATTCCTCTCAGTTTTTACTGATAATTCAAGTAATATGAGGAGGATTAAGTCGGAGGAAAATAGTATGGGTAACATCTGCGGCGTATGCTAGGCTGTGTTACGGGCTCACCATAGCCAGTGCTACTCGGAACTTTTTGTTCCAGGTAGCGAATTTTATACAACATGCTAGGCTGGTTAACATCAGAACTGCCTTCAGGAACCTGTGTGAGGAATCCTTCAGAACCTTGTACACCACATGTGTAAGACCAATCCTGGAGTATTCGGCCCCAGCATGGAGACCGTACCTTGTCAAGCACAATTCGAAGCTGGAAAAAGTTCAGAGGTATGCCAGTAGACTAGTCCCAGAACTAAGAGGCATGAGTTACGAGGATAGGCCGCGGGAAATGCACTCACCTGGAAGACAGAAGAATAAGGGAAAGACATGATCACTACCTACAAAATTCTCAGAGGAATTGACAGGGTAGATAAAGGTATGGTGACCACCATGTAGGGTGACCACCATGTAGGGTGACCATGTAGGGTGACCACCATGGTGGGTGACCACCATGTAGGGTGACCACCATGTAGAGAGACCACCGTGTAGGGTGACCACCATGTAGGGTGACCACCATGGTGGGTGACCACCATGTAGAGTGACCACCGTGTAGGGTGACGACCATGTAGGGTGACCACCATGTAGGGTGACCACCGTGTAGGGTGACCACCATGTAGGGTGACCACCGTGTAGGGTGACCACCGTGTAGGGTGACCACCATGTAGGGTGACCATCATGTAGGGTGACCACCGTGTAGGGTGACCACCATGTAGGGTGACCACCGTGTAGGGTGACCACCATGTAGGGTGACCACCATGTAGGGTGACCACCGTGTAGGGTGACCACCATGTAGGGTGACCACCGTGTAGGGTGACCACCGTGTAGGGTGACCACCATGTAGGGTGACCACCGTGTAGGGTGACCACCATGGTGGGTGACCACCATGTAGGGTGACCACCATGTAGAGTGACCACCGTGTAGGGTGACCACCATGGTGGGTGACCAACATGTAGGGTGACCACCATGTTGGGTGACCAACATGTAGGGTGACCAACATGTAGGGTGACCAACATGTAGGGTGACCACCATGGTGGGTGACCACCATGTAGAGTGACCACCGTGTAGGGTGACCACCGTGTAGGGTGACCACCATGTAGGGTGACCACCGTGTAGGGTGACCACCATGTAGAGTGACCACCGTGTAGGGTGACCATCATGTAGGGTGACCACCGTGTAGAGTGACCACCGTGTAGGGTGACCACCGAGTAGGGTGACCACCATGTAGGGTGACCACCGTGTAGGGTGACCACCATGTAGGGTGACCACCGTGTAGGGTGACCACCGTGTAGGGTGACCACCGTGTAGGGTGACCACCATGTAGGGTGACCACCGTGTAGGGTGACCACCATGTAGGGTGACCACCGTGTAGGGTGACCACCATGTAGGGTGACCACCGTGTAGGGTGACCATCATGTAGGGTGACCACCGTGTAGAGTGACCACCGTGTAGGGTGACCACCGTGTAGGGTGACCACCATGTAGGGTGACCACCGTGTAGGGTGACCACCATGGTGGGTGACCACCATGTAGAGTGACCACCGTGTAGGGTGACCACCATGGTGGGTGACCAACATGTAGGGTGACCACCATGTTGGGTGACCAACATGTAGGGTGACCAACATGTAGGGTGACCAACATGTAGGGTGACCACCATGGTGGGTGACCACCATGTAGAGTGACCACCGTGTAGGGTGACCACCGTGTAGGGTGACCACCATGTAGGGTGACCACCGTGTAGGGTGACCACCATGTAGAGTGACCACCGTGTAGGGTGACCATCATGTAGGGTGACCACCGTGTAGAGTGACCACCGTGTAGGGTGACCACCGAGTAGGGTGACCACCATGTAGGGTGACCACCGTGTAGGGTGACCACCATGTAGGGTGACCACCGTGTAGGGTGACCACCGTGTAGGGTGACCACCGTGTAGGGTGACCACCATGTAGGGTGACCACCGTGTAGGGTGACCACCATGTAGGGTGACCACCGTGTAGGGTGACCACCATGTAGGGTGACCACCGTGAAGGGTGACCATCATGTAGGGTGACCACCGTGTAGAGTGACCACCGTGTAGGGTGACCACCGTGTAGGGTGACCACCATGTAGGGTGACCACCGTGTAGGGTGACCACCGTGTAGGGTGACCACCGTGTAGGGTGACCACCATGTAGGGTGACCACCGTGTAGGGTGACCACCATGTAGGGTGACCACCGTGTAGGGTGACCACCATGTAGGGTGACCACCGTGTAGGGTGACCATCATGTAGGGTGACCACCGTGTAGAGTGACCACCGTGTAGGGTGACCACCGTGTAGGGTGACCACCATGTAGGGTGACCACCGTGTAGGGTGACCACCATGTAGGGTGACCACCGTGTAGGGTGACCACCATGTAGGGTGACCATCATGTAGGGTGACCACCGTGTAGGGTGACCACCGTGTAGGGTGACCACCGTGTAGGGTGACCACCGTGTAGGGTGACCATCATGTAGGGTGACCACCGTGTAGGGTGACCACCGTGTAGGGTGACCACCGTGTAGGGTGACCATCATGTAGGGTGACCACCGTGTAGGGTGACCACCATGTAGGGTGACCACCGTGTAGGGTGACCACCATGTAGGGTGACCACCGTGTAGGGTGACCACCGTGTAGGGTGACCACCATGTAGGGTGACCACCGTGTAGGGTGACCACCGTGTAGGGTGACCACCATGTAGGGTGACCACCATGTAGGGTGACCACCGTGTAGGGTGACCACCATGGTGGGTGACCACCGTGTAGGGTGACCACCATGGTGGGTGACCACCATGTAGGGTGACCAACATGTAGGGTGACCACCATGTAGGGTGAGGTGTTCTCTCCAACTCCGGGGAAGGCGGAAGTAACATACGACATTCTTAATTATTTATCAAGCATGAAGCAAGCACTGCCCCCCCCCCTCCCTCTCTCTCTCTCTCTCTCTCCCTCCCTCTCTCTTACTCTCATTCTCCCTCCCTCCCTCTCTCACTCTCCCTCCCTCCCCCCCTCTCTCTCTCTCTCAATCTCTCTTTTTCAGAGAGAGAGAGAGAGAGAGAGAGAGAGAGAGAGAGAGAGAGAGAGAGAGAGAGAGAGAGAGAGAGAGAGAGAGAGAGAGAGAGAGAGAGAGAGAGAGAGAGAAAAGAGAGTATTACACATGGGATAAAAACACTATATACATATAACCACAATATATATAACCTTCCCCACAATGCTGCAGAGTGCCGCAAGAGACGAGTGTTCGAGTCCACAGTAGTGACCACATGCGTAAGTGACACACACACACACGAGACAATACCAACCAAATGTAGCGAGTTATGCAGTGAAACAAAGATGTCGAAACGTGACAGGCCATTCACAACATCATTCGAAAGAGAGTGAAGATTTAAACATGTAGTTTAATGTAGGATTTTGAGCTAGGGATGAAACATGAAGGATACTGAGCTAGGGATGAAACATGTGTAACGGGGGGTGGGGGAAATAGCTCTATCTTGTCCATTATTCCACCCCCCAGTTAACTAACGAGGCCGGGGGAAACAGCTCTCTCTAGTCCGTTATCCCGTCCCCAGTTAGCTAACTATTCTAGAGCACCTCCAGAGTTCCTAAGGCAACCTCTCTGGTTCAACACCTTGTAACCTAGGTATTTGACTACCTAGGTGCTAAGACTACAAGGCGCCGTCACTTGATCAGTTACCCGAAACTCTAGAGAGAACTCTAGAATACAGAATCATTGCCACAAACGTATAAGAGAAAACGAAAGGAAAGAAATGAATAGTGAAGTAATTAGTGAGGGTTTGGGGTGAGAGGTAGGAGGAGCGAGGAGGGTCATTAGTTGAAAGTGAGAGTTCAGAGAGGGGTGGAGGGAGAGGTGTAGATAGGTAGAAGTAGAAGAGTAGATAGTAGAAGTAGATAGTAGAAGACGAAATGCTGCCACCATCCTTTCATGATCATTACATACAAGACAAGGAATGGAACTTGTCTGTATCACAATATTCACCAAAGATGTTATCAAGAGATCATTATTAGTATGGTCCCATCTTTATCATGTACTCATTCTAAACCATGAAACCAGTAACCACAGAGGCTTTCTCACCTCAACTCAAAATCTCAGGGAACAAAATAAAGTCCATTTAAATAATAAATTCAACAATTATATTTTTCATAAGTATCCTAACTTAAGCAATCCAATTAAAATGTTAAAGATTAATATTCAAAGTGAGTCATCCTCCAAGAATCTGAGAACACTACAACTGACTGCCCCTGATCCTCACACAACACTTGTAAAACACGACAAGTCACCTTACTGCTCAACTCACCAAGTGTGTGCCTATAGCTGGATAGAGAGGGGGGGGGGGGGGGGTCTGCAGCTGTCAGGCAGCTTCACCCCCGTCCGACCGACAGCCTGTCTCGGCTGCTCTGCTGCCTGGTCTTCTGTCTTGTTAATGCTTAATGCTCTCGAATCGATAGTTCTCCGAGTATATATTGGGGAGCCTAGTAACTAACTCCGCCCACAAGTAGATAGCCTGAGGCACTCTACCAAGCCACTCCTTAAACGTCGGCATGTTTGAAGGCTACCAGGCTCCAATTAAGAGATTAGTAGAAGCAAGGTGAAATTCGCATGATCTGACCTCAGGTCACTTGGGGTCATTAACGGTTTGAGGTGTGAGATCTCCGGCCGACAACCTGGCGCCTTTCTCAAATCCCTGTCTGTGACTCATGTACTATATATATGTATTAAACTAAACCAAACACTTTTACAGTGTTACACATGTAGGATTTTGAGCTACGGCTGAGAAATATAGGATATTGAGCTAAGCCTCTTAAAAATAAAGAGCTGATAAATAAATACTAAAATAAATAAATAAATAAATAAATACTAAAATAAATAAATAAAGAGTGCAACTAATACAAGTTGCACTCTTGTCTTGCAACATTATCGTATCCTTGACAAGCTTTTCAACTAGGCTTTTCAACCGGGCTGTTTACTAGTCCGAGTCCAGCTGGGAGTAGTAAACAGCCCAGTTTGGGGGCACCGTAGTATGGTATAGCTGTGAAGGTTTCTTGAGGGCTTAAGTACATGGGTAACTGATATCCTTTCTGGCATTAGAAGTGGCACTAACACAGGATTAATGGATATCTTACTCGTCAGGGGGCACTAACGTAGGATTAATGGATATCTTACTCGTCAGGGGGCACTAATGTAGGATTTATAGATATCTTACTCGCCAGGGGCACTAACGCAGGATTAATGGATATCTTACTCGTCAGGGGGCACTAATGTAGGATTAATGGATATCTTACTCGTCAGGGGGCACTAATGCAGGATTAATGGATATCTTACTCGTCAGGGGGCACTAATGTAGGATTTATGGATATCTTACTCGCCAGGGGGCACTAATGTAGGATTAATAGATATCTTACTCGCCAGGGGGCACTAACGCAGGATTAATGGATATGTTACTCGTCAGTGACAGTTACCCATGATCCAGGACGGAAGGGGGTGGATGAATTGGGTAACAGAGAGGGGGCGGGGGTGTTGGGGGGGGGGAGGGATGGGGGGGGGGACTGGGACAGTGGTGGTTGTGTGGGGACTTATCAAAGCGACTTCCGCTACTGCACCCCCCACCCCCCCCCCCTCACGTGTACACAAGCTTACTCGCATACACTCAGTATACGTACACTGTAGACTTCTATACGTGCACACACACACACACACACACACACACACACACACACACACACACACACACACACACACACATCTAGTCAAGTATAAGACTAAACTTGAAAAGTGTTTGAAAAGTGTCCCGCACGAGGCAGAAACAAATGGGCAAAGCTTCTTTCACCCTGAATGCCCCTGTTACCTAGCAGTAAATAGGTACCTGCGAGTTAGTCAGCTGTCACGAGCTGCTGCCTGGTGTGTGTGTGTGTGTGTGTGTGTGTGTGTGTGTGTGTGTGTGTGTGTGTGTGTGTGTGTGTGTGTGTGTACTCACCTAATTGTACTCACCTAATTGTGCTTGCGGGGGTTGAGCTCTGGCTCTTTGGTCCCGCCTCTCAACCGTCAATCAACTGGTGTACAGATTCCTGAGCCTATTGGGCTCTATCATATCTACATTTGAAACTGTGAATGGAGTCAGCCTCCACCACATCACTTCCTAATGCATTCCATTTGCTAACTACTCTGACACTGAAAAAGTTCTTTCTAACGTCTCTGTGGCTCATTTGGGTACTCAGCTTCCACCTGTGTCCCCTTGTTCGCGTCCCACCAGTGTTGAAAAGTTCATCCTTGTTTACCCGGTCGATTCCCCTGAGGATTTTGTAGGTTGTGATCATGTCCCCCCTTACTCTTCTGTCTTCCAGTGTCGTGAGGTGCATTTCCCGTAGCCTTTCCTCATAACTCATGCCTCTTAGTTCTGGGACTAGTCTAGTAGCATACCTTTGGACTTTTTCCAGCTTCGTCTTGTGCTTGACCAGGTACGGGCTCCATGCTGGGGCCGCATACTCCAGGATTGGTCTTACATATGTGGTGTACAAGATTCTGAATGATTCCTTACACAGGTTCCTGAACGCCGTTCTGATGTTAGCCAGCCTCGCATATGCCGCAGACGTTATTCTCTTTATGTGGGCTTCAGGAGACAGGTTTGGTGTGATATCAACTCCTAGATCTTTCTCTCTGTCTGTTTCATTAAGTACTTCATCTCCTATTCTGTATCCTGTGCCTGGCCTCCTGTTTCCACTGCCTAGTTTCATTACTTTGCATTTACTCGGGTTGAACTTCAACAGCCATTTGTTGGACCATTCACTCAGTCTATCCAGGTCATCTTGTAGCCTCCTACTATCATCCTCTGTTTCAATCCTCCTCATAATTTTTGCATCGTCGGCAAACATTGAGAGGCAAACATGTGTGTGTGTGTGTGTGTGTGTGTGTGTGTGTGTGTGTGTGTGTGAATATATTTATTAAGCACGGATATACACGTGAGTATACTTCCTGCAGGCAGTCAGGAAGGCACGACTGCACGCACACGCACACAAATGGGGCCTGATAGCTGAATCGACAGCGCTCTGTGCTTGTAATCCTAGGGTCTGGGTTCGATTCCCCGGTGATGGCAGAAACAAAATTGGCAGAGTTTTCTTCACCCTGATGCTCCTGTTACCTTGCAGTAAATAAGTACCTGGGAGTTAGACAGCTATTACGGGCTGCTTCCTCTGTGTACTCACCTAGTTATGCTTGCGGGGGTTGAATTCTGGCTCTTTGGTCCCGCCTCTCAACCGCCAATCAATTGGTGTACAGGTTCCTGAGCCTATTGGGCTCTATCATATCTACACTTGAAACTGTGTATGGAGTCAGCCTCCACCACATTACTTCCTAATGCATTCCATTTGTCAACCACTCTGACACTAA
The DNA here is from genome assembly GCF_040958095.1 of Procambarus clarkii. Lineage (NCBI taxonomy): Eukaryota > Metazoa > Arthropoda > Malacostraca > Decapoda > Cambaridae > Procambarus > Procambarus clarkii. The sequence goes on along the minus strand of NC_091167.1, from coordinate 42,418,463 downwards.
AAACGTTATTTCTAATATCTCTGTGGCTCATTTGGGCTCATTTGGGCACTCAATTTCCACCTGTGTTCCCTAGTGCGTGTTCCCCTTGTGTTACATAACCTGTCTTTATCTACCCTGTCGATTCCCTTGAGAATCTTGAATGTGGTGTCCCCCCTAACTCTTCTGTCTTCCAGCGAAGTGAGGTTTAATTCCCGTAGTCTCTCCTCGTAGCTCATACCTCTCAGCCCGGGTACTAGTCTGGTGGCAAACCTTTGAACCTTCTCCAGTTTAGTCTTATCCTTGACTAGATATGGACTCCATGCTGGAGTCTCTTCGCCATGGAGATGGCGAAGAGACATGGGACTGAACATCCCGAGTGAGGTGACCCAGACCAGAGGGAAGACCAGACCTCCACACACACTCTGGGAAACTGGAGTACACTGAACATCAGTACCAATGGGCACCAATGAACATTGTGTATTAGTATCAGATGACATAGTTGTTATGAGAGGCAGAGGACGCCAGGGAGGAGAGTGAGACCATCGTACAACAACACCTGAACAACGTAGGAAAGAGAACTCGGAGGAAACAACACAAGACATAATGGACAAAATAAGAAGCGAACTGAAAACAGCAGAACGAAAATTCACAAAATGAGTGAGGGTTAAAGGAGCTTAGAATAGCACTATCCCATGGTTTGATGAGCATTGGTGATGAGCCTTGGTGGTGAGCATTGGTGATGAGCATTGGTGATGAGCATTGGTGATGAGCCTTGGTGATGAGCCTTGGTGATGATCATTGGTGATGAGCATTGCTTAAAGGCAAAGAGGATAAAGAATAAGAGCATGGGAAAAAGCACAGAGTGAACCCTGATATAGAGCAGACAAAGAGAACACCTGTTAACTGGAGCCACACAGCTGTGGCTAGAGTGAACAGCTGTACAGCTGTTAACAACACACACCTTGCAATTAGAGCGCTGACACCATAATGACAGCCATATATCACAAATTTAGAAAAATGTGAATGCAATTCGATAACATCTAACCTAACCTAACCAACCCTACCTTGACCTGCACGCACACACACACACACACACACACACACACACACACACACACACACACACACACACACACACACCTCTGAACACACCGCTCATGTAACCTAGTTCTTATTTCATTAGGCTTTTAAATGCTTCTCAATAAGCCAAGGAGGGGGATTCGAACCCAAACACACACACATAGTACTCCCAGGTGAGCTTGGGAGTACCACGTGAAATCCCGTTAATGTGAGTTCATTACGCATTTGCAGACGTCACAAAAATGATGTCCTAAATTGGCCTAACCTAACCTAACCTACTCGAGGATCTACGAAGAGAAAACGAGACAGATCGTCAATTTTGTGAGCCTGTGTGATGTATAGTACATTATATTTTGGCCGGTGGGGCATTATACATCATAATGTTATGTATTATACAAGAGGACGGGCTGGTGTATGACCGTTGGCTTGTATGACTCCGTTGCTAAGAGATACAGAGAGAGAGAGAGAGAGAGAGAGAGAGAGAGAGAGAGAGAGAGAGAGAGAGAGAGAGAGAGAGAGAGAGAGAGAGAGAGAGAGAGAATTATCAAGGGAAAGCGCCAAGCCATTACGACTATATAGCACTTGGAAGGGGTCAGGATAAGGATTTGGGATGGGACGGGGGAAGGAATGGTGCCCAACCACTTGGACGGTCGGGGGGATTGAACGCCGACCTGCATGAAGTGAGACCGTCGCTCTACCGTCCAGCCCAAGTGGTTGGACCCCACTGCGAAGAGAACTTGGGTGCAGACGATGAGTCACAATAACGAGGCTGATGACCGGAAGATGACCGGAAGATGACCGGAAGATGCTGCTGCCGGAGGAGACCTCACACCGGAAGATGAAGAGAGATGTTGCCTTTTGTCGTTCATATAACACAACTTGATAACGGTCCTGGACGAGCCCAAACGTTCTCGGCTTTCCGTCTTGTGACGTGTGGTTGGGTCAGCACAGAGCTCTAGCGTAAGATGCACTGCTGACACAACCAAGCTCTCCGGGATGTCAGGATTGTTGAGCAGTTACACATCAATTCAGATTTCTATCAGTTACTTAAACTCAGGTTTGCATGTCTTGCGGTGAGATGGTGAGAAATTATTCTTATTATAAGTCCTGTATTAAGGGAAATGGTGATTGAACAGTGTTATATTAAAGGGAAATGGTGATTGAACAGTGTTATATTAAAGGGAAATGGTGATTGAACAGTGTTATATTAAGGGAAATGGTGATTGAACAGTGTTATATTAAAGGGAAATGGTGATTGAACAGAGATTGAATGAAATAATAAATACCAGATTGATCAAGTGAAACGCATATAATCAATTGACACGTGTTATATATATATAACTTTGACCTTCACTGTAGAGGTAATTAGAGGTGTGTAGAGTGACCTGCCCTCACCAGGTGCTGGGGTAAAGGTTACGGGCGTGAGATAACACGATCACTGATAGCCGGTAGTTTATGATGTCAAATGGGCAGTAAGTCTCCCTTCCTGTGACCCACCCATCCCCCCCCCTGTAACCACGTAACAAGCTCATGAACATGACATATTCACGAACGTGACGTGACCAGTGTCACTGGGTAAATTTTAGTGATGGAGGGAGTAAGGAGGGAGAGAGGGAGAAAGGAGGGAGGGAGGGAGGGAAGGACGAAGGGAGGGAGGGAGGGAGGAGCCAGAATGAGTTTTTTTTATTATTATTATTTTCTACCACAGACGTGGCCACACATTTACAATGCTAACCAGCATATATACATTTTCTTCTGTCCTCCATGATGAGGGCGAGGTGACAGGAGAGTAGTGCAGCTTCTGATGTTGTCCCTCACCGGAAGTTACCATGGTTACTCCCCCTCACCCCACACCCCACACCCCTCACCCCTCACCCCACACCCCTCACCCCACACCCCTCACCCCTCACCCCACACCCCTCACCCCTCACCCCACACCCTTCACCCCTCACCCCTCACCCCACACCCTTCACCCCTCACCCCACACCCCTCACCCCAAACCCCTCACCCCACACCCTTCACCCCTCACCCCTCACCCCTCACCCCTCACCCCACACCCCTCACCCCTCACCCCACACCCCTCATCCCTCACCCCTCACCCCTCACCCCTCACCCCACACCCCTCACCCCACACCCCTCACCCCTCACCCTACACCCCTCACCCCACACCCCTCACCCCACACCCCACACCCCACACCCCTCACCCCACACCCCTCACCCCTCACCCCACACCCCTCACCCCTCACCCCACACCCCTCACCCCACACCCCTCACCCCTCACCCCTCACCCCACACCCCTCATCCCTCACCCCTCACCCCTCACCCCACACCCCTCACCCCACACCCCTCACCCCTCACCCCACACCCCTCACCCCACACCCCTCACCCCACACCCCACACCCCTCACCCCACACCCCACACCCCACACCCCTCACCCCACACCCCTCACCCCTCACCCCACACCCCACACCTCTCACCCCTCACCCCACACCCCTCACCCCACACCCCTCACCCCTCACCCCTCACCCCACACCCCTCACCCCAAACTCCTCACCCCACACCCTTCACCCCTCACCCCTCACCCCACACCCCACACCTCTCACCCCTCACCCCCCTGGCACTGGTACACTCTGTGGGTTTTCGCGCTCTCCCTCGCAATCCTTACCCCCCCCCACGTTCACCCCCCCTCACCCCACCCTCATAATACCCCAGTCCTAACTCCTCCCCCCCCCCCCCCCTGCAGCATCACCACCACCACACCTGCAGCATCACCACCTCCACACCTGCAGCATCACCACCTCCACACCTGCAGCATCACCACCACCACACCTGCAGCATCACCACCACCACACCTGCAGCATCACCACCACCACACCTGCAGCATCACCACCTCCACACCTGCAGCACCCACCAATCAGAGGCCACTCCTATCTCCATCCCCTCCACTTCCCTTCCTCCACCTCTCCTCCACGTCCATCCCCCTCCCTCCTACTCTGTCTTCCACACCCTATCAACACAGAACCACCCTTCCACCCCCTTCCTCTCCCTCCCCCCTCCCACCCCCCCTCCCACATTGCCCCCCCTCATTATACAGTTGAAGGTGTCGCGCGCTCCTACACGCCAACCACTTTCTCTACAATGTGTATGTTCTTATATAACATGATATATCGGGATGCTCACAATGCCCTTGTTCTCCGCAGATGCTGGCGTTGTTTTAATGCACTTTATTAGCCTTTTAAACTCGTGTTCTCAGGGAAAGAAAGGCGTTAAAGCCAGATACACAGACTTGATTGTACCAAAATGAGCCAAACCTGACCTTGGGCACCACTACTGACCTGTCCATAACCTGACCCTAAAGCTGACCTAAAACATTCAAAACCAACTTGCCCTAAACGTCCCGGTGACTGGCCCCCATGACCAGACTGGCCACGGTCTGGGCCCCCATGACCAGACTGGCCATGACCTGGCCCCCATGACCAGACTGGCCATGGTCTGGGCCCCCATGACCAGACTGGCCATGGTCTGGGCCCCCATGACCAGACTGGCCATGGTCTGGGCCCCCATGACCAGACTGGCCATGACCTGGGCCCCCATGACCAGACTGGCCATGACCTGGCCCCAATGACCAGACTGGCCATGGTCTGGCCCCATGACCAGACTGGCCATGGTCTGGCCCCATGACCAGACTGGCCATGGCCTGGCCCCATGACCAGACTGGCCATGGCCTGGCCCCCATGACCAGACTGGCCATGGCCTGGCCCCCATGACCAGACTGGCCATGGCCTGGCCCCCATGACCAGACTGGCCATGGCCTGGCCCCCATGACCAGACTGGCCATGGCCTGGCCCCCATGACCAGACTGGCCATGGCCTGGCCCCCATGACCAGACTGGCCATGGCCTGGCCCCCATGACCAGACTGGCCATGGCCTGGCCCCCATGACCAGACTGGCCATGGCCTGGCCCCATGACCAGACTGGCCATGGCCTGGCCCCCATGACCAGACTGGCCATGGCCTGGCCCCATGACCAGACTGGCCATGGTCTGGCCCCATGACCAGACTGGCCATGGTCTGGCCCCATGACCAGACTGGCCATGGTCTGGCCCCATGACCAGACTGGCCATGGTCTGGCCCCCATGACCAGACTGGCCATGGCCTGGCCCCATGACCAGACTGGCCATGGTCTGGCCCCATGACCAGACTGGCCATGGCCTGGCCCCATGACCAGACTGGCCATGGCCTGGCCCCATGACCAGACTGGCCATGGCCTGGCCCCCATGACCAGACTGGCCATGGCCTGGCCCCCATGACCAGACTGGCCATGGCCTGGCCCCCATGACCAGACTGGCCATGGCCTGGCCCCCATGACCAGACTGGCCATGGCCTGGCCCCATGACCAGACTGGCCATGGTCTGGCCCCATGACCAGACTGGCCATGGCCTGGCCCCATGACCAGACTGGCCATGGCCTGGCCCCCATGACCAGACTGGCCATGGACTGGCCCCATGACCAGACTGGCCATGGCCTGGCCCCATGACCAGACTGGCCATGGCCTGGCCCCCATGACCAGACTGGCCATGGCCTGGCCCCATGACCAGACTGGCCATGGCCTGGCCCCATGGCCTGGCCCCATGACCAGACCAGCCATGGCCTGGCCCCCATGACCAGACTGGCCATGGCCTGGCCCCATGACCAGACTGGCCATGGCCTGGCCCCCATGACCAGACCGGCCATGGCCTGCCCCCATGACCAGACCGGCCATGGCCTGCACCCATGACCAGACCGGCCATGGCCTGGCCCATGACCAGACCGGCCATGGCCTGCCCCCATGACCAGACCGGCCATGGCCTGGCCCATGACCAGTATGTAATAATGAACAATGGGGCTCCTCACTTGGTTTGTCTATGGGGACCGGACGCGAGGGAGGGCCGTGGGGAGGCTTGGGTGGGCTTGGTGGGGAAGGATTGGTGGTGGGTTAATAGGGGTTGGGAAATTGATGAAGGGAGCTGGTTGGTTGGGGGAGGGTAGGTGGGAAAGGGTAATTGGGGGGGGGGGGTAGGTAGGTGGGGCCTGGAAAAGGGAAGGAAAGAAACTACCAGGGGAAAAGCACTAAGACATTACGACTATACAGCACTGGAAGGAGAAACTAATATGCAAAAACTACAAGCAGTGCAAAATAAGGCACTAAGGAAAGCAGCAAAACACCGTCCACCATGACCAGACGGTCAACTCCATGAACTCCTGAACATACAGCCACTAAACATCAGACTGCAGCACCAAGCCATCAGGGTGTGGAACACCATCGAAATGTTAGAGGACCCGATGTTAGAAAGGTTACTCCAAGATGAGAGGACCGGCTCCTATTGCCGATATGCGTACTGCCAGAAGGAAGTCTCCTGCATGGGGGGCACTCACTGCTCTGAGGCGGGCTGTGTCTTTGCCTTGCTCAGCGTTGCAACATCAGACATCAGCTATATTTTCCAGTAGTGGGTGGTCCTAGCTGATATGTTAGCTTTTTGTTGGCTCTATGATGGATGCTGGGGCTGCAAGAGCATCCCACTGATTTGAACATTTAATGAAAGCAGGATTGCGTATGCCTGTTGAATCACTCAGGGGTTCTGGAAGGATCTCTCTTACGAGGTTGTGTGATGCATGGGAGCTGGTAGAACAATCTGGGAGGCTGTACAGACACCAAGGCCGCCGAGTCTTACAAAAGGGGTTGCTTGCTCCCATTGAGAGTCGTCCAAATGAAGATTCAGGACTTTCACCAGAAGGGTGTCAAACACATTTAATTTAAGGCTATTGCAGGATGGAGAACACCTCAGAAAATAGGTCAACTTAGGGAGAGATGGGCATCTTGTGAGTAGGAAGAGAGCATCATGGGGCATCAATCTTGTCAATCCTGTCCAGCATTCTTCTTAGGTCAGTTATTTTTGCTTCCAGGACCTCGTCGATTGCTTGCGGGCCCCCATTGGCCCGCAAGCAATCGTCACGTGGCTCGACAACGAGAATGTCTGGAAGAACATTTTTTATTTGGCCAGTGATGTCTGGGTTGCGGGAGACTATTTCACATTTGGATGCATTGAGAAGGAGGCCCAAGCCTGCTCCTTGCTCCTGGAAATTCCTTATATCCTCCAAAATGGTATTTGGGTGCCGCCGAGAGTGCCATCATCCAGGTACCAGATGTTTAGTTCGCTTGTCAGACTATCAGTGACCTCTTTGATAGCTAAACAGATAGGAAGAGGGGCCAAGGGATCACCTTGTTGGACTCCTTCACAGGAGTTTATTTCATGCTCCCCAAAAAGAAGCTTAGAGTCCCCACTGTAGCACGATCGGATGAATGGGTAAAGGGGACGGAAATGGTCGTGTACAGCCCTGAGGACAGCGTCTCGTCTGACTTGATTGAAAGCATTTTTAAAGTCAAGCTTTACTAGTGCCTTCTGGTCCCAGGGATCAACAATGCAAGCACGCGCTGCATGTGCTGCAGCTTCACAGCCTAGGGAGATCCCAAACCTGAGCTGATGAGGTTTCAGCAAGTTGACTGCTTCCTGGCTGATAGATCACACTGCAGCCTTACCTAAAGAGGCGTCGGAGGGTGTTGCCAACGGCCATAGGCCTGATTCCCCATCCTTCTTTAGAGCACAGAGTGCTGCTCCGTAAAAGAGAGGCCTGATGTTCTTAGGGACGCCGCTAGCCACTTTGATGTGCCGGGGTCTTAGGCCTGTAAAGCCCCCTGCTGAACCTGTTGGGAAAGACATGGCTGCTTTGTACACCTCAGATTCTCGAACAGTCAAGGGTTCTATGCCAGCATTGTTTTCCTGGGGATCCCTGCTGCTGTCGGGGGCTCTGGGTGGGTGTTTGTCTTGAAGAGCCTCTGCTGTCGTGGCGTTCCTGGGGGCAATAGTGTCATCGCTGGTCATGATTCTGATGGCACCTGTGGTATTGCCCTCTTCTATTTTCCTGGTGATCTGTGCTCTCATTTTGTGGTTCTCAGATGAGTTATTGTTGGTCGTCCTGCGGCTGGTGTTCTTGGCACGAGGGGGGAGGCGGACCAGGTTGTCTGCTCTGGGGAATTCATAAAAGAGCCCTGATTACTGAGTTGATATAATGACTTGTCTCTCCTCGGCGGTAATGCCAGGCATGCATTCCCAAAAAGTAGGAGATTGTGCCATGTTCCAATGGTTCTAGGAGCATTGTTGACCTTAGTCAGCAGACTGGTGAGTTTGGTAGCTGCTTGGTGACGGGCAGCCTTGGGGATGTGGGGCAAGGTACTGGTGGACGTCGCTTTGACTGCTTCAAGCAGATTATCTGCTGAAATAAAGTTGAGAAAGGTATTGTTCCTCGCTCCTGCAGCAGGTTGTCTGTTGTCACGACCCCGGGGCGGGCAACTAGACCCCTAGACAACGACCTGAATTGACGAAATGTTGGCGGACAGTTCCATCATCATTGAGATGAAACCGTCTGTCGCACACTCGACAGTATCCACTTGGGTGTTCCACATCTTGACTGGAAGGTGGGTGTGTGACAGGTGCGACGTGTGTCATGCCTAGATGCCCCGACGGGAATGGAGTGCAACATGGCAAGCACTGCCCTCATGGGAGGTTGGGCATGGCCTGGGCACCGTGTGTGGGTAGGCCGATTGTTGATGGGCAGCTAGGTCAGGCTAGGTCAGGCGCAGGTATATATATCCATCCAGAGAATGGATAAGGTGGACCCCATACCCATCCCATATGTATATATATCCTCACCAACACACACACTGCTTATTCATAATTCCAACCGGTTTGGTGCCTTCTTTTGATAATTACTTACTTAATAATTCCAAACATTTTCCACCTTCCACGCCCCACCCGACCACTTGGATTGGACGGTAGAGCGACGGTCTCGCTTCAAGCAGGTCGGCGTACAATCCCCGAGCGTCCAAGTGATTGGGCACCACTCCTTCCCCACTGTCCCATCCCAAATCCTTAACCTGACTCCTTTCCTCCCTCCCACTTTTTTTTTGAGTAAAGAGGATTGAAAGGTACAGGTGAAGGGACGTTTAGAGGTGGGAAATACAGTGAGAGTTATGACAGCAGGCGGGCTGTCCGCCTTGCTGACACGATGTGTGGGTGTTGGCAGCTAAGCTAAGCTGGCTCCCTCTTGTCAGGAAGCTGTGTGTGTGTGAGAGGTTCTTCACATGTGTTTCGGCATATATAGATGTTTATAGATGAATACTGTGTAGCATTCATATATACACACTCCGATACTTCCACAGCAGCGTACTTTACACTGGCGAAAATTAGAACTTCATTCAGAAACCTAAGTGAGGAGGCTTTTAGGGTGCTACGCGAGATCAGTCTTAGAGTATGCCGCCTCATCATGGAGCCCCCACCCGAAGAAACACATAAGGAAACTGGAGAAGGTTCAAAGGTTAGCGACGAGGCTTGTCCCAGAGTTACAAGGGATGGGATATGAAGAGCGTCTGAAGAAACTGAACCTTACGACACTAGAGAAAAGAAGGGAGAGAGGAGATATGATAGGGACATATCAAATACTCAGGGAAATTGACAAAGTGGAAATAGATGAAATGTTCACACGTAATAATAACAGAACGAGGGGACATGGGTGGAAACTGGAAACTCAGATGAATCACAGAGATGTTAGGAAGTTTTCTTTTAGCGTGAAAGTAGTGGAAAAACGGAATGCACTTAAGGAGCAGGTTGTGGAAGCAAACTCTATTCATAATTTTAAAATTAGGTATGATAGGGAAATGGGACAGGAGTCATTGCTGTAAACAACCGATGGCTGGAAAAGCGGGATCCAAGAGTCAGTGCTCAATCCTGCAAGCACAAATAGGTGAGTACAAATCCAGGGAGCCTGGTGGATAGCGTGCAGGACTCGTAATTCTGTGGCGTGGATTCGATTCCCGCACCAGGCAGAAACAAATGAGCAAAGTTTCTTTCACCCTGAATGCCCCTGTTACCTAGCAGTAAATAGGTACCTCGGAGTTAGTCAGCTGTCACGGGCTGCTTTCTGGTGTGTGTGTGTGTGTGTGGTGTGGAAAAACAAATAGTAGTTAGTAAACAGTTGACTGACAGTTGAGTGGCGGGCCGAAAGAGCAGAGCTCAACCCCCGCAAACACAACTAGGTGATTACACATGTTATGTTGCTCTGTTTAAGGCTATATATATATATATATATATATATATATAACATTTTTCCCCAAATTATTGGGGGAAGGATTTCTGGTTAGAGTTTCATCTGGGAATTAAGTACTGTGGGGCGGGGTTTGCATTTAGTAAATCGAGGCTCTTGGGCCACCAGCTATGGGAGCGGGGCGTCTCATCTTGGAGTAACCTGTCTAACATTGGGTCCTCTAACATTCCGACAGTGTTCCACACCCTGATGGGTTGGTGCTGCAGTCTGATGTTTAGTGGCTGTATGTTCAGGAGTTCATGGAGCTCCTGGATTGTCTGATCATATGGTGGACGGTGTTTTGCTGCTCTCCTTAGCGCCTTACTTTGCACTGTCCAACATATGATCAGACACTCCAGGAGTTCCCTGATCCCACAGCGGTGAGCCTCACCCTCGGAGCCTCACCCCGCCCCCGTCCCCCCAGAGCGTGGCTTGTATGGCCAGGTTATCAGTAGGAAGCAGGATTACGAGAGGAAAGACGGAAAAGGATATCCTGGAAGGGAAGGGATAGGCGTGGGGAGGGAAGTGAGGCGTACAGAGGAAGGGAGGATGAAGGGGGGGAGGGAGGAAACAGGAGGAGGGAGGAACAGAGAGAAAGGAGAGAGATCCAGAGTGTACTGGGCCCAGAGTGTACCGGGCCCCAGAGTGTACCGGGCCCAGAGTGTACCGGGCCCCAGAGTGTACCGGGCCCCAGAGTGTACCGGGCCCAGAGTGTACCGGGCCCAGAGTGTACCGGGCCCAGAGTGTACCGGGCCCAGAGTGTACCGGGCCCCAGAGTGTACCGGGCCCCAGAGTGTACCGGGCCCAGAGTGTACCGGGCCCAGAGTGTACTGGGCCCCAGAGTGTACCGGGCCCCAGAGTGTACCGGGCCCAGAGTGTACCGGGCCCCAGAGTGTACCGGGCCCAGAGTGTACCGGGCCCAGAGTGTACTGGGCCCAGAGTGTACCGGGCCCCAGAGTGTACCGGGCCCAGAGTGTACCGGGCCCCAGAGTGTACCGGGCCCCAGAGTGTACCGGGCCCAGAGTGTACCGGGCCCAGAGTGTACCGGGCCCCAGAGTGTACCGGGCCCAGAGTGTACCGGGCCCAGAGTGTACTGGGCCCCAGAGTGTACCGGGCCCCAGAGTGTACCGGGCCCAGAGTGTACCGGGCCCAGAGTGTACCGGGCCCCAGAGTGTACCGGGCCCAGAGTGTACCGGGCCCAGAGTGTACCGGGCCCAGAGTGTACCGGGCCCAGAGTGTACCGGGCCCAGAGTGTACCGGGCCCCAGAGTGTACCGGGCCCAGAGTGTACCGGGCCCCAGAGTGTACCGGGCCCCAGAGTGTACCGGGCCCCAGAGTGTACCGGGCCCAGAGTGTACCGGGCCCAGAGTGTACTGGGTACAAGATGTAGGCTGCAGAGTGTCAGGAGTTTCCAGACTGCAGGACACCAGTAAATACCTAATACCAAGCCTAATAAATACCTAATACTAATACTCAGGAAACAAGGTGTTGGGTGTAGGACTGTGGGAGTGAAGTGTTGGGTGTCGCCTTTGGCGTTGATTACACGATTGAAATAAATTGCAACAAGTCTTTGCAACTGCGTGGTAGCTTTAGTGCCATGAAAGTCACACTGTGAGAGAATGGTTGTTTGTCTGTCCCAAGTTGGAGGTTAGAGGCTCTGGGCTAGCCTCACCTAAATTTGCAGGGGTAATGATCTGGGGTACAGGAAAGACATAGGCTAGTGGGCGGTATGGCCAATTAAATGTATTTGGAAATATTAGCAATTATAGAGACCCCCCCCCACCCAGTACACTACATTTTTATGAAGACAAGTGTGAAATATATGGTGTGATTCCCCTAGATTTTTAGTTATCGTAATGCTATATATTTTTAAAGAGACCCATACAGTTGTTTCACTGCTTCTTAATAATAACTTTCATACGAGGGAATAACTTTCTAATATCTTTTTCAGTCTCATCAAACCCACATAAAGCTGTCTCCCACACCCCCCCCCATACACCATGCTGTCTCCCACACCCCCCCCCATACACCATGCTGTCTCCCACACACCCCCCATACACCATGCTGTCTCCCACACCCCCCCCCATACACCATGCTGTCTCCCACACCCCCCCCCATACACCATGCTGTCTCCCACACCCCCCCCCATACATCATGCTGTCTCCCACACACACCCCCCATACACCATGCTGTCTCCCACACACACCCCCCATACATCATGCTGTCTCCCACACACCCCCCCCATACACCATGCTGTCTCCCACACACACACCCCATACACCATGCTGTCTCCCACACACACCCCCATACACCATGCTGTCTCCCACACACACCCCCCATACACCATGCTGTCTCCCACACACACCCCCCATACATCATGCTGTCTCCCACACACCCCCCCCATACACCATGCTGTCTCCCACACACACACCCCATACACCATGCTGTCTCCCACACACACCCCCATACACCATGCTGTCTCCCACACACACCCCATACACCATGCTGTCTCCCACACACACCCCCCATACACCATGCTGTCTCCCCCCCCCCCATACACCATGCTGTCTCCCACACACACCCCCCATACACCATGCTGTCTCCCACACTCCCCCCCATACACCATGCTGTCTCCCACACCCCCCCCCCCATACACCATGCTGTCTCCCACACACACCCCCCCATACACCATGCTGTCTCCCACACACACCCCTCATACACCATGCTGTCTCCCACACACACACACACATCTAATGCTTCATAAATCTGAATATTCTCCCTTGTATTATATCTCCCCTGTACGCTAGTGCCCCGGGCTGGCTGGGCAGCCCGTCCCTTCTTGAAAGATCTGTACCCTATTTGTGGGTGTGGGGAACCCTCTTCGAGACCACTGGAAACGGTCCTTAGGTAAATTCAGGTAAATTCAGTCATCCGGTAACTTAGTTGTGTGTAATGTGGTTGTTGGGTTGAGTGGTGGTGTCGATGTTTCCGGTGTGTGGGTGTGAAGGATGAGAGGCGGGCGGTGTGGACTCCTCGTCTTGGTCTCTGTGTAGTGCGGGGGTGTAGCGAGACCTGTGTTGTCGCTGTCTCTCTAATCCTAGGTGTAGGGTGCTGGGTGTTGGGGTGTTGAGTGTAGGGTGTTGGGTGTTGTGTACTCATAACGTACTGGGGTGAAAGTCACTAATATAACAACCGAGAAGTCATCATTATGTACAGATGATATGTTGCTTGGAGGGAGGGAGAGAGAGACAGAGACAGAGACAGAGAGAGAGCTGCTAGTAGCTAGCAACACAACATAAAAGCCACCACCACCCTGAGTTACGACTTAGTTGTTAGACTAAGATAAGGGCAGAAGGGGTCTAGAAGAGAGGCAAGAGCAATTAGACCTTAATGATACTACTGGCTATGTGAGCACACGAAGTATCGACATGGACTGACTCAGTAATGAGCACCTCACATGCAGGAAAACTGAGTCAACAGATCAGGGGCCAGGTCTAGGTCAATAGATCAGGGGCCAGGTCTAGGTCAATAGATCAGGGGCCAGGTCTGGGTCAATAGATCAGGGGCCAGGTCTGGGTCAATAGATCAGGGGCCAGGTCTGGGTCAATAGATCAGGGGCCAGGTCTGGGTCAATAGATCAGGGGCCAGGTCTGGGTCAATAGATCAGGGGCCAGGTCTGGGTCAATAGATCAGGGGCCAGGTCTGGCCACTAATAGATCACACTGGTACAGTTGATACACAAGGGGGGGGGGGGTGCGGGGGGGGGAGGGGTGAGTGTTCCGTCTCTCTCCTGTCTTGTTGTCTATGTCACCCCCCCCCCCCCCGCCCCCTGCCCCTCCCCCCGCCCCCCACTGTAACACCTGGGCCGCTCCCGAATTAAGGTGAGGATATCCGTGATCAGGTGACGTCAGGTGAGAGGGGAGGGGGAGAGGAGGGAGGGGGGGTTCACGGAGGGGGGAGGTGCATGGAGGGGGCTGAGGGAGGGCAAACAGTGTGGCACCACCTCACCCTCGCCACTACAGCAGACACCAGCAGACAGTCACACGCGAGGTATTATCGGACAGCGATACTGTTGAGACAGAGATCCGGCAGACAGCGACAAAGGTGAGACCTGCCATGCTAGCAGACAACAAGAGCGGCAGACAGAGAGACAAGAGCGGCAGACAGAGAGACAAGAGCGGCAGACAGAGACAAGAGCGGCAGACAGAGACAAGAGCGGCAGACAGAGAGACAAGAGCGGCAGACAGAGGTACAAGAGCGGCAGGCAGAGAGACAGGTAAGCCGGAATTGTTCGTCCGGTGGAAGTGAACACCCGGCCGCCTGGCTGAGGGGAGGGGGAGGGGGTTATGGGTAGGGTGTGGGGGATAAGGGGGGGGAGGTATGGGGAGGGAAGGATGAGGATGTAGAGAAGGCGGTGGGAGAGACAGAGAGACAGGGAGAGACGGGGAGAATGATGATAACACATTATACGTCGTCCTTACCCTGTAGGAGACCCCCACTCCACGTCACCCCCCTCCACGCTCCCCATCCTCCCCCCTCAATGCTCCCCAGGCCGTCGTCACACCAGCCTACATGGTCCTGTTGTTGCAGCTGCTGCGTCTGCTGCTGTTGCTAGGTTTGCTGCGTCTCCTGCTGGGTGCTGCTGCAAGGTCTGCTGCGTCACCAGCTGCTGCAAGGTTTGCTGCGTCTTCTGCTGGGTGCTACTGTTGCTGCTGGGTGCTGCTGCTGTTGCTAGGTCTGCTGCGTCTCCTGCTGGGTGCGTGTTACGGCCCCAATGGGTCGCAACCGGGTTCTTTGCTGGTGGAACTAAAGTTCTGGTATCCGACCCCAAGTTAGTAGTGGCTTTCAAGGAGTGAGCTCGGTAATGCAAGTAAAACACAATGGGGGAGTTGCATTGAATACGACACTTCATCAATTATCAATATATTCACACAAACACTTTCCCATCACCTCATATATAATCATAAAGGAAGTATTACTACACTTGATGTATACACAAGTGTCACTCTCATAGGACACTAAGCGCTCCTCGATGCTCAATCGATGCAGTCTTGTCAACTTGCGTGTTTCCTCAACACACAGTACCGTCCTCAACCAGTACTGGGAAACACCAACTAGTCTACCCTAGCCACGGGCCAGCCTATCTACAGTCTCACTAGGTGCTCCTTGTGAACGCCCACAATCACTCTCCAGCCTGGTGCTGGCAGAGAACATCAGCCTGGCGCTGCTGGGCCTCTACATGAACAAATACAAGGGTAGCGAACCCCTGGCAGGAGCTTCTTGCAACTAGCTGGTTACACTCCCCCGTAGCACCTCACTGTCGGCCATCTCTTCCACTAGCCAGTCCCGGGATACGCCGAACTCTGTCACTGCCATCTTCACAGGCAGACAGTAGAACACTACACAGTTCCTCTTCGGCGGCGGCTCACTGCTCACGTAAAGCAGGATGGAGTAGAGAGCTATTGGCTGCCCTGGGTAGACTGACTGTCCTCGTACCACAGCAGCCCTACGTCGCCTCTGTGGATACAGACATGTCATCAGTAAACTGGCCAGTACATGGGACACTAGGAAATACCACTTACGAACTCTAACATGAACATACATCTCCTCCTACAATAGATGGCGCTGATTTTCTAGGCGCCACCTCACCAGAGGTCAGCACCAGCGACCTCTCGAGCTGACTACGACAGGAATCTAGCGCCTCTTGCAGGTATAATCCTGCCACCACCAGATGGCGTTGTTCATTTTGTGGGGGTTTCGGGAACGGACTCACAGATGGCATTGGCATCGCTGCTCCAGGCTCCGACGATGGAATCGGGTTCCTAAGAGTGCTGCTGCTGCTAGGTCTGCCACGTCTCCTGCTGGGTGCTGCTGCTGCTGGGTCTGCTGCGTCTCCTGCTGAGTGCTGCTGCTTGCGCTAGGTCTGCGGCGTCTCCTGCTGGGTGCTGCTGCTGCTAGGTCTGCCACGTCTCCTGCTGGGTGCTGCTGCTGCTGGGTCTGCTGCGTCTCCTGCTGGGTGCTGCTGCTGCTAGGTCTGCCACGTCTCCTGCTGGGTGCTGCTGCTGCTGGGTCTGCTGCGTCTCCTGCTGGGTGCTGCTGCTGCTAGGTCTGCCACGTCTCCTGCTGGGTGCTGCTGCTGCTGGGTCTGCTGCGTCTCCTGCTGGGTGCTGCTGCTTGCGCTAGGTCTGCGGCGTCTCCTGCTGGGTGCTGCTGCTGCTTGGTCTGTCACGTCTCCTGCTGGGTGCTGCTGCTGCTGGGTCTGCTGCGTCTCCTGCTGGGTGCTGCTGCTGCTGGGTCTGCTGCGTCTCCTGCTGGGTGCTGCTGCTGCTAGGTCTGCCACGTCTCCTGCTGGGTGCTGCTGCTGCTGGGTCTGCTGCGTCTCCTGCTGGGTGCTGCTGCTTGCGCTAGGTCTGCGGCGTCTCCTGCTGGGTGCTGCTGCTGCTAGGTCTGCCACGTCTCCTGCTGGGTGCTGCTGCTGCTGGGTCTGCTGCGTCTCCTGCTGGGTGCTGCTGCTTGCGCTAGGTCTGCGGCGTCTCCTGCTGGGTGCTGCTGCTGCTAGGTCTGCCACGTCTCCTGCTGGGTGCTGCTGCTGCTGGGTCTGCTGCGTCTCCTGCTGGGTGCTGCTGCTGCTAGGTCTGCGGCGTCTCCTGCTGGGTGCTGCTGCGTCTCCTGCTGGGTGCTGCTGCTTGCGCTAGGTCTGCGGCGTCTCCTGCTGGGTGCTGCTGCTGCTAGGTCTGCGGCGTCTCCTGCTGGGTGCTGCTGCTGCTAGGTCTGCGGCGTCTCCTGCTGGGTGCTGCTGCTGCTAGGTCTGCTGCGTCTCCTGCTGGGTGCTGCTTGCGCTAGGTCTGCGGCGTCTCCTGCTGGGTGCTGCTGCTGCTAGGTCTGCTGCGTCTCCTGCTGGGTGCTGCTGCTGCTAGGTCTGCTGCGTCTCCTGCTGGGTGCTGCTGCTGCTAGGTCTGCTGCGTCTCCTGCTGGGTGCTGCTGCTGCTAGGTCTGCGGCGTCTCCTGCTGGGTGCTGCTGCTGCTAGGTCTGCTGCGTCTCCTGCTGGGTGCTGCTGCTGGGTCTGCTGCGTCTCCTGCTAGGTGCTACTGCTGCTGCTGGGTCTGCTGCGTCTCCTGCTAGGTGCTACTGCTGCTGCTGGGTCTGCTGCGTCTCCTGTTGGTTGCAACTGCTGCTGCTGGGTCTGCTGCGTCTCCTGTTGGTTGCAACTGCTGCTGCTGAGTCTGCTGCGTCTCCTGCTGGGTGCTGCTGCTGGGTCTGCTGCGTCTCCTGCTGGGTGCTGCTGCTGGGTCTGCTGCGTCTCCTGCTAGGTGCTACTGCTGCTGCTGGGTCTGCTGCGTCTCCTGCTGGGTGCTGCTGCTGCTGCGTCTCATGCTGGGTGCTGCTGCTGCTGAGTCTGCTGCGTCTCCTGCTGGGTGCTGCTGCTGGGTCTGCTGCGTCTCCTGCTGGGTGCTGCTGCTGGGTCTGCTGCGTCTCCTGCTAGGTGCTACTGCTGCTGCTGGGTCTGCTGCGTCTCCTGCTAGGTGCTACTGCTGCTGCTGGGTCTGCTGCGTCTCCTGTTGGTTGCAACTGCTGCTGCTGGGTCTGCTGCGTGTACTGCTAGGTGCTACTGCTGCTGCTGGGTCTGCTGCGTCTACTGCTGAACTAGTGGCGGCGATTGTAGTGGTGCTTCAGAGCGAGAGGAGGGGAGGGGGTGGTGGAGGGGGGTGTTGAGGGGGGGTGGGAAGGGGTCAACGGAGGGGGTGTGAACCCAGGGTATGGTATACTCCTCCTGCTTGTCTGCTGCTCCCACAACCGGCTAGCCCACGCGTCCTGGCCCCACCCCCCTACCCCCACCTCCCCCCACCACCAAACCCCAGACACCCCCCTCACCATCTGTCCGCCAGCTGGTTGGTTTTCCTAGTGTTTACCGGCAGATGGCGGCGTCCCAGGTGGTCCTGGCAGGCCCCGGAGGGAGACAGGTGGACACCCGGTGGTCAGCTGAGGTGAATAGTGTGGGTGGATGGTTAGGGAGTGGATGGATTGGTGGGAGGGGGGGGTGGAAGGTTGGTAGGGGGGGAGTGGAGGGCAGATAGCAGCACTAACACGGGGGGGGGGCGCAGGTGGGTCAACACGGGGGGGGGGCGCAGGTGGGTCAACACGGGGGACGCAGGTGGGTCAACACGGAGGGGGGGGGCGCAGGTGGGTCAACACGGGGGGGGGGGGGCGCAGGTGGGTGAACACGGGGGGGGGCGCAGGTGGGTCAACACGGGGGACGCAGGTGGGTCAACAAGGGGGGGGTGGCACAGGTGGGTCAACATGGGGGGGGGGGACGCAGGTGGGTCAACACGGAGGGGGGGGGCGCAGGTGGGTCAACACGGGGGACGTAGGTGGGTCAACAAGGGGGGGGTGGCACAGGTGGGTCAACACGGGGGGGGGGACGCAGGTGGGTCAACACGGGGGACGCAGGTGGGTCAACACGGGGGGGGGACGCAGGTGGGTCAACACGGGGGGGGAGACGCAGGTGGGTCAACACGGGGGGGGACGCAGGTGGGTCAACACGGGTGGGGGGGACGCAGGTGGGTCAACACGGGGGGGCGCAGGTGGGTCAACACGGGGGGGGGGGCGCAGGTGGGTCAACACGGGGGGGGGACGCAGGTGGGTCAACACGGGGGACGCAGGTGGGTCAACACGGGGGGGGGGACGCAGGTGGGTCAACACGGGGGGGGGGGACGCAGGTGGGTCAACACGGGGAGGGGACGCAGGTGGGTCAACACGGGGGGGGGACGCAGGTGGGTCAACACGGGGGGGACGCAGGTGGGTCAACACGGGGGGGGACGCAAGTGGGTCAACACGGGGGGGGGACGCAGGTGGGTCAACACGGGGGGGACGCAGGTGGGTCAAGACGGGGGGGGGACGCAGGTGGGTCAACACGGGGGGGGGACGCAGGTGGGTCAACACGGGGGGGGACGCAGGTGGGTCAACACGGGGGGGACGCAGGTGGGTCAACACGGGGGGGACGCAGGTGGGTCAACACGGGGGGGGGGACGCAGGTGGGTCAACACGGGGGGGGGGGGACGCAGGTGGGTCAACACGGGGGGGGCGCAGGTGGGTCAACACGGGGGGGGGGCGCTGGTGGGTCAACACGGGGGGGGGACGCAGGTGGGTCAACACGGGGGGGGCGCAGGTGGGTCAACACGGGGGACGCAGGTGGGTCAACACGGGGGGGGGACGCAGGTGGGTCAACACGGGGGGGGACGCAGGTGGGTCAACACGGGGGGGCGCAGATGGGTCAACACGGGGGACGCAGGTGGGTCAACACGGGGGGGGCGCAGGTGGGTCAACACGGGGGGGGGGGCGCAGGTGGGTCAACACGGGGGGGGGAGGCAGGTGGGTCAACACGGGGGGGGGGCTCAGGTGGGTCAACACGGGGGACGCAGGTGGGTCAACACGGGGGGGGGACGCAGGTGGGTCAACACGGGGGGGGGCGCAGGTGGGTCAACACGGGGGGGGGACGCAGGTGGGTCAACACGGGGGGGGGACGCAGGTGGGTCAACACGGGGGGGGACGCAGGTGGGTCAACACGGGGCGGGGGACGCAGGTGGGTCAACACGGGGGGGGGGACGCAGGTGGGTCAACACGGGGGACGCAGGTGGGTCAACACGGGGGGGGGGACGCAGGTGGGTCAACACGGGGGGGGGACGCAGGTGGGTCAACACGGGGGGGACGCAGGTGGGTCAACACGGGGGGCGGACGCAGGTGGGTCAACACGGGGGGGGGCGCAGGTGGGTCAACACGGGGGACGCAGGTGGGTCAACACGGGGGGGGACGCAGGTGGGTCAACACGGGGGGGGGCTCAGGTGGGTCAACACGGGGGACGCAGGTGGGTCAACACGGGGGGGGGGACGCAGGTGGGTCAACACGGGGGGGACGCAGGTGGGTCAACACGGGGGGGGGGACGCAGGTGGGTCAACACGGGGGGCGGACGCAGGTGGGTCAACACGGGGGGGGGACGCAGGTGGGTCAACACGGGGGACGCAGGTGGGTCAACACGGGGGGGGGACGCAGGTGGGTCAACACGGGGGGGGGCTCAGGTGGGTCAACACGGGGGACGCAGGTGGGTCAACACGGGGGACGCAGGTGGGTCAACACGGGGGGGGGACGCAGGTGGGTCAACGCGGGGGGGGGCGCAGGTGGGTCAACACGGGGGGGGGACGCAGGTGGGTCAACACGGGGGGGGGACGCAGGTGGGTCAACACGGGGGGGGGACGCAGGTGGGTCAACACGGGGGGGGGACGGAGGTGGGTCAACACGGGGGGGGGGGGCGCAGGTGGGTCAACACGGGGGGGGACGCAGGTGGGTCAACACGGGGGGGGGGCGCAGGTGGGTCAACACGGGGGGGGGACGCAGGTGGGTCAACACGGGGGGGGGGGACGCAGGTGGGTCAACACGGGGGACGCAGGTGGGTCAACACGGGGACAGCCTCACCCACCATCCTGGCGGCCGCCCTAAAAGGATAACTTTAAATGCTGCTCATTGAAATTCCTCAGACACCGTCCACGGTGTTTTGGTTTTGTTCGGCCCCTGACCCACGGGCGGGGGCTGGGGCCAGGACCTCCGGGGCACCACAAGCGGGCCGACAGCCCTCCGGGGCACCACAAGCGGGGCCACAGCCCTCCGGGGCACCACAAGCGGGGCCACAGCCCTCCGGGGCACCACAAGCGGGGCCTTGGCCACGACTCTGGGACATGCAGAAGGGCTGGAACAATGCCCTCTGGGTGCTCTCAAGCACAGGCTTCGGTCAGCCCTCGGTACACCTGGTGGGTAGGGATGACCCTGGCCTCTCAACATGAAGTCGACACGGTAGGACTCTCCCGACCTCTCCAAATCACCCGAATTGTGTTCTCCAAATCATTCGATAATTGATCTTCATGTTGACTAGATCACCAGTACTGACCCTGGTGAATATCTCAACGGGTGGAAGAGGTCAACAACAGTGTTACAGTGACAACAGTCACTGTCTTGTCAGTCATTGCCTTCGTTACACGGCAGTTCACTACTTCCGGCTGGCATTTACCTCGTCAAATCTTATCGATCACGAGTGCTGCTTGCGATAATGCTTCCTGCAGGTATGCAAAGTTCGTGGGATAATCTGCAAAGTCACTAAGATCATTCCTTAAGTCTGACCACAGACTACAGAGTTAAGCATTGCTCTAATTGATGCCAGACAACACAGTGATTACTCATTAGCCAATCAGGCATAAGAGAGCCGCCGTGTGACGTCATGGGGACTACTCTCATTGGCTAAAACGAGACACACGGGGAAGGTGACGTCATGGGGACTACTCTCATTGGCTAAAACGAGACACACGGGGAAGGTGACGTCATGGGGACTACTCTCATTGGCTAAAACGAGACACACGGGAAAGGTGACGTCATGGGGACTACTCTCATTGGCTAAAACGAGACACACGGAGAAGGTGACGTCACAGTCCTATCGAAAACCATTATTGCCCTGAAATTGGCCTGAAAGATATACATTCACATACACACATCACTTACTCTCCACATCACAACACACATTAGGGGTCTCCTAACTAAAATAAAGCCAAGTTTCCTGAGTCTCTTGTGAGAGTGGAGCGTGCACGTCTCTGGAACATGACTGCTGGTGTTGGTCTGGAGGTCCTTACTGTAATCCACCTCACTCCCTTATGTGTACCTTGTCATACACGTATGTGTGTGTGTACGTCTGGTAAGATACTGCATGTGTATAGGAGGAAATGTGTATGTTTTATCACTCACAATGTTCGGTAATTGACGATCACGAAACACTGATCATTTGTATGTGGAAAATCCACAAAGAAATTGGAAAGGAAGATGAACGTTTCGGCCGCTTTACAGCCGTTGTCAACACCAGATTCTAACTTATTGCAATAAGAGGCAATAACACTAACAATAAGTTGGTTTCTCCTAGTATATGTCGTACCTAGTAGCCAGAACGCACTTCTCAGCCTACTATGCAAGGCCCGATTTGCCTAATAAGCCAAGTTTTCCTGAATTAATACATTTTCTCTAATTTTTTTCTTATGAAATGATAAAGCTACCCATTTCATTATGTATGAGGTCAATTTTTTTTTATTGGAGTTCAAATTAACGTAGATATATGACCGAACCTAACCAACCCTACCTAACCTAACCTAACCTATCTTTATAGGTTAGGTTAGGTTAGGTAGCCAAAAAAGTTAGGTTAGGTTAGGTTAGGTTAGGTAGGTTAGGTAGTCGAAAAACAATTAATTCATGAAAACTTGGCTTATTAGGCAAATCGGGCCTTGCATAGTTGGTTGAGAAGTGCGTTCTGGCTACTAGGTACGACATATATATATATATATATATATATATATATATATATATATATATATATATATATATATATATATATATATATATATATATATATAAACACGTTGTACTGAACTGGGTGAGAATAGCTTGAGCTACCCTTTGTGTGTATTTATTCTTCAATAAACTTATTTCAATTTCACTGTCATTACCTTAAGACGGAGAGCAAGAAGAGACTCGCTGGCATTAGGACGTGCTGCAGGTCGACAGTCACCACCTTATCTCTCTCTCTCTCAGAGCAGCGTCCTTATCTCCAGCGAGGGGCGCGACCTCACATATCACCTCACCGCGGATGTCCCAATCACCACAATTGTCGACGATGCTTCCTTCAAGACCTGAGACGTTCTCCTTGACTCCTCGGGCCTTACACAACCTTCTGTCTCCATCTGCCTCTGTCCTGGTCTCCAGAGGTCTCCACCAACAGTGTGGTTGATCAGATCCCTGGTAGTGGAACGTATAGGCTTTCCCTAGTCCTATAAGAAGGAGAGATTATGGTTAGAACATTTATAGACGTCAGAGGATTGTAACGAAGGAACATATATATACTGAGGGAGACACTGGCGACATAACTAACTCAAGTTTGTTGCATAGCCAAGAACCTTAAACATAGCTAATAATGATGTTGTTGCAAGGGGTAAAGTATGACAATATGTTGCGTATCATACGATAATGAGCCTACCCGATAGTTAATTCAGCTTCATTCTATAACCTCCCAAACTGCATCTATGTTCGCAGTAGGACGGGACAGATCACTTGCATATAATGAATGAACAGTTAGTGTATGGTTACAGCTGCTGCGAGAACACCAGTCTATAGAAAATTGTTGAAGAAATAAATGCGAGCGTTACATAGAGGATACAGTAGACTCAAATTCAGAAACAGAACAACGAGAGATTTTTCATAGTGAGATGACGTCATTTACGTCATGTGTGTCAACAGTTGATGTTGACACACACACACACACACACACACACACACACACACAGTGGAGTCCCGCAGGGGTTAGTCCTTGGACCTATACTGTTTCTGATATATGTAAATGATCTCCCCGAGGGTATAGAATCGTTCCTCTCAATGTTTGCTGATGATGCAAACATTATGAGGAGGATTGAAATAGAAGATGATAGTAGGAGGCTACAAGATGACCTAGACAGACTGAATGAATGGTCCAACAAATGGCTGTTGAAGTTCAACCCGAGTAAATGCAAAGTAATGAAACTAGGCAGTGGAAACAGGTGGCCAGACACAGGATAAGGAATAGGAGATGAAGTACTTAATGAAACGGACAGAGAGACAGATCTAGGAGTTGATATCACACCAAACCTGTCTCTTGAAGCCCACATAAAAAGAATAACGTCTGCGGCATATGCGAGGCTGGCTAACATCCGAACAGCATTCAGGAACCTGTGTAAAGAATCATTCAGAATCTTGTATACCACATATGTAAGACCAATCCTGGAGTATGCGGCCCAAGCATGGAGCCCGTACCTTGTCAAGCACAAGACGAAACTGGAAAAAGTCCAAAGGTATGCCACTAGACTAGTCCCAGAACTAAGAGGCATGAGTTACGAGGAAAGGCTGCGGGAAATGCACCTTACGACACTGGAAGACAGAAGTGTAAGGGGAGACATGATCACAACCTACAAAATCCTCAGAGGAATCGACCGGGTAAACAAGGAAAAACTATTCAACACTGGTGGGACGCGAACAAGGGGACACAGGTGGAAACTGAGTACCCACATGAGCCACAGGGACGTTAGAAGGAACTTTTTCAGTGTCAGAGTAGTTAACGGATGGAATGCATTAGGCAGTGATGTGGTGGAGGCTGACTCCATACACAGTTTTAAATGTAGATATGATAGAGCCCAGTAGGCTCAGGAATCTGTACACCAGTTGATTGACAGTTGAGAGGCGGGACCAAAGAGCCAGAGCTCAACCCTCGCAAGCACAAATAGGTGAGTACAAATGAGAGCACCCTGAACCAGCCATGGACGGGGCAAGAGGGGGTGCCCCCTGGTGCCCCCTGATGCCCACTGGTGCCTGCTGGGGAACTGTTTAGGGTTGTCCGGGGCAGCCAGAGCTGGGGGGAGATAGTCAGGTGTGGAGGGAGGGTTGATGGTGCGAGTTAAGGGGGTTAACAGGGATAGTGAGAGAGGAAGGTTAGGTGGGGACGGATAGTTGACCTTTCCATGTCCATAGAGGGAGGGGGGGGGGAGGGAGCAATCATTTTCGAGGCAGATACCCCTCCCACTTCCATAGAGGAAAGAGAGAGAGAGGGATAGAGGGAGGGAAGGTGATGGGGGCGGCCGCCCACCACCATAACAGGAAAGAGGACCGTCCAACCACTCACTCCGCTGATGTGTTGCAGTACTTGTGGTGCCCTAATAGGCCGCCCCCGGCAGGTTGGTCCTGTGACGGACGGAGAGGTGAGGGTCGCTGCATGGCCAGCAGCAGCAGCAGCAGCAGCAGCAGCAGCAGCAGCAGCAGCAGGAGCCCCGGGAGGAGGAGGAGGACAGCCAGGTGGTGTACACTCGGGTGACTGGTGTACAGCCTGGTGACTGGTGGTGTACAGCCGGGTGACTGGTGTACAGCCTGGTGACTGGTGGTGTACAGCCGGGTGACTGGTGTACAGCCTGGTGACTGGTGGTGTACAGCCGGGTGACTGGTGTACAGCCGGGTGACTGGTGTACAGCCGGGTGACTGGTGTACAGCCGGGTGACTGGTGTACAGCCGGGTGACTGGTGGTGTACAGCCTGGTGACTGGTGTACAGCCGGGTGACTGGTGGTGTACAGCCGGGTGACTGGTGTACAGCCGGGTGACTGGTGGTGTACAGCCGGGTGACTGGTGTACAGCCTGGTGACTGGTGGTGTACAGCCGGGTGACTGGTGTACAGCCGGGTGACTGGTGTACAGCCTGGTGACTGGTGGTGTACAGCCGGGTGACTGGTGTACAGCCGGGTGACTGGTGTACAGCCTGGTGACTGGTAGTGTACAGCCGGGTGACTAGTGTACAGCCGGGTGACTGGTGGTGTACAGCCGGGTGACTGGTGTACAGCCTGGTGACTGGTGGTGTACAGCCGGGTGACTGGTGTACAGCCGGGTGACTGGTGTACAGCCTGGTGACTGGTGATGTACAGCCGGGTGACTGGTGTACAGCCGGGTGACTGGTGGTGTACAGCCGGGTGACTGGTGTACAGCCTGGTGACTGGTGGTGTACAGCCGGGTGACTGGTGTACAGCCGGGTGACTGGTGTACAGCCTGGTGACTGGTGGTGTACAGCCGGGTGACTGGTGTACAGCCGGGTGACTGGTGGTGTACAGCCGGGTGACTGGTGTACAGCCTGGTGACTGGTGGTGTACAGCCGGGTGACTGGTGTACAGCCTGGTGACTGGTGGTGTACAGCCGGGTGACTGGTGTACAGCCGGGTGACTGGTGGTGTACAGCCGGGTGACTGGTGGTGTACAGCCTGGTGACTGGTGGTGTACAGCCTGGTGACTGGTGGTGTACAGCCGGGTGACTGGTGGTGTACAGCCGGGTGACTGGTGGTGTACAGCCTGGTGACTGGTGGTGTACAGCCTGGTGACTGGTGGTGTACAGCCAGGTGACTGGTGGTGTACACTCGGGTGACTGGTGGTGTACACTCGGGTGACTGGTGGTGTACACTCGGGTGACTGGTGGTGTACACTCGGGTGACTGGTGTACAGCCTGGTGACTGGTGGTGTACAGCCTGGTGACTGGTGGTGTACAGCCTGGTGACTGGTGGTGTACAGCCGGGTGACTGGTGGTGTACAGCCGGGTGACTGGTGGTGTACAGCCGGGTGACTGGTGGTGTACACTCGGGTGACTGGTGGTGTACAGCCTGGTGACTGGTGGTGTACAGCCGGGTGACTGGTGGTGTACAGCCGGGTGACTGGTGGTGTACAGCCGGGTGACTGGTGGTGTACACTCGGGTGACTGGTGGTGTACAGCCTGGTGACTGGTGGTGTACAGCCGGGTGACTGGTGGTGTACACTCGGGTGACTGGTGGTGTACAGCCGGGTGACTGGTGGTGTACAGCCGGGTGACTGGTGGTGTACAGCCTGGTGACTGGTGGTGTACAGCCTGGTGACTGGTGGTGTACAGCCTGGTGACTGGTGGTGTACAGCCGGGTGACTGGTGGTGTACAGCCTGGTGACTGGTGGTGTACAGCCGGGTGACTGGTGGTGTACAGCCGGGTGACTGGTGGTGTACAACCGGGTGACTGGTGGTGTACAGCCTGGTGACTGGTGGTGTACAGCCGGGTGACTGGTGGTGTACAGCCTGGTGACTGGTGGTGTACACTCGGGTGACTGGTGTACAGCCTGGTGACTGGTGGTGTACAGCCGGGTGACTGGTGGTGTACAGCCTGGTGACTGGTTGTGTACACTCGGGTGACTGGTGGTGTACACTCGGGTGACTGGTGGTGTACAGCCTGGTGACTGGTGGTGTACAGCCGGGTGATTGGTGATGTACAGCCGGGTGACTGGTGGTGTACAGCCGGGTGACTGGTGGTGTACAGCCTGGTGACTGGTGGTGTACAGCCGGGTGACTGGTGGTGTACAGCCGGATGACTGGTGGTGTACAGCCGGGTGACTGGTGGTGTACAGCCGGGTGACTGGTGGTGTACAGCCGGGTGACTGGTGGTGTACAGCCTGGTGACTGGTGGTGTACAGCCGGGTGACTGGTGTACAGCCTGGTGACTGGTGGTGTACAGCCTGGTGACTGGTGGTGTACACTCGGGTGACTGGTGTACAGCCTGGTGACTGGTGGTGTACAGCCGGGTGACTGGTGGTGTACAGCCTGGTGACTGGTGGTGTACACTCGGGTGACTGGTGGTGTACACTCGGGTGACTGGTGGTGTACAGCCTGGTGACTGGTGGTGTACAGCCGGGTGACTGGTGTACAGCCTGGTGACTGGTGGTGTACAGCCTGGTGACTGGTGGTGTACAGCCTGGTGACTGGTGGTGTACAGCCTAGTGACTGGTGGTGTACAGCCGGGTGACTGGTGGTGTACAGCCGGATGACTGGTGGTGTACACCCGGATGACTGGTGGTGTACAGCCTGGTGACTGTTGGTGTACAGCTGGGTGACTGGTGGTGTACACTCGGGTGACTGGTGGTGTACAGCCGGGTGACTGGTGGTGTACAGCCGGGTGACTGGTGGTGTACAGCCGGGTGACTGGTGGTGTACTCTCGGGTGACTGGTGGTGTACAGCCTGGTGAGCAGTAGCAGTCGTTCATGTTTAACAAATTTGCTATCTTTTTATTCCAGCATTGTTGAGGCAGTTGATAGTGGTAAGGATTGTGATGTTGTGTACCTTGACTTTAGCAAAGCTTTTCATACAGTGCCACATGAAAGACTGATTAAAAAGATAGAGGCTCGTGGTATTGGGGGTGCTATATTAAGTTGGATTAGGGCATGGCTTTACCAAGGGAAACAGAGAGTTAGTATAAATGGGGTTAAGTCAGAGTGGGAAAATGTTGAAAGTGGAGTGCCTCAAGGCTCTGTTCTGGGACCTCTGTTGTTTATAATATATGTAAATGATTTAGATTCAGGTTTGAGTAGCATCATTTGCCAATTTGCCGATGATACAAAAATCGGCAGGGAAATAAACACGGAAGAAGACTCACTATCACTTCAAGTCGATCTAGATAGGGTTTTGAAATGGTCAAAAGATTGGCAGATGCAGTTTAATGCTGATAAATGTAAAGTTCTGAGGCTAGGTAATGATGATAGAGTTACAAGATACGAGCTGGATGGTGTTGAGATTGCGAAGTCGGATTGCGAAAGGGATCTGGGAGTTATGATTAGTAAGAATTTAAAACCAAAAGATCAATGCATTAATGTTCGTAATAAGGCAAATAGGACACTGGGATTTATTAATCGAAGCGTTAGTAACAAGACACCTGGTGTGGTTCTTAAGCTATATCTTGCTCTGGTTAGGCCTCGTTTAGATTATGCAGTTCAGTTTTGGTCGCCGTATTATTGAATGGATATAAATTCACTTGAACGTGTCCAGCGTAGGATGACAAAGTTAATTCCCCAAATTAGAAACCTGTTATATGAAGAGAGATTAACAAAGCTTAAAATTGCATTCACTGGTAAGGCGAAGAGTTAGGGGTGACATGATAGAGGTTTACAAGTGGATATATCTTACAGGTATAAGGTTAGGTTAAGGATGGTTAAGTTGAACTGATGTAGAGAAAATTCCCATTATTCACACTTTTCCATTAACCTACAGGTGATAAAAGTTAAATATAGATTCAACATTCAACAAAGCTCCAAAACCCCAGCAGGTTAGGCACGGGCATTTAGGTTTATATACGAAATTAACACTTTTCTGAGTATATATCGTATCAGAGGTTAGGTCCAAGGTGGTTGATTTGTGGTAATTTGAGGAAAATACCTATTAATAACATACTTCACATAATAATATATTAGTATAATTAGCTATAATCCAGGGGTGGAATGGGAGTTGGAAGTAGACATTAACAGCTCTTAACAGTCAACTCGTGCTCTGAATGTGATGTCCATAGATACATTTAGTAGAATTTTGGGTTTTGGTTTTGATACAATAGGGAAAAATTCAGTGGAATTGACACAAATTGGGGTAATTTGGATGAATTTAGCTAGTGCTGTGTTAGGTTAGGTTAGGTTAGGTCTGGTTTGGTAGATTTGATAATAGAAAACACATCTAGATATTGGAAGTAGCTAGATGACCACAGCACTAGCTCTATGAAATGGTCTTGGGAACTACGTATGTTATGTCAAGACTAGATGTCGGATATTGGAAATACACAATAAATTTAGATGGCATAAGTGAAGACTTTGGTAAAATGAGTTTTGACTGTGCTGTAGTACAAAACATTTTGGGTATATTTGGTGAAAATTGACTCAAATTAGGTAAAATTTAGGTGGGACAGCATAAATTAAACTAACTTTCATACAAATCTAGCTTGGAATATGCTAAGTCAAGTTGGGTAAGGTTGTGTAGGGTAGGAGGGAACAGGTGAAAACTTGGGTAAAATGAACTTTGGCTATGCTAAGATACATAACATTTACGAATATTTGGTGGAAATTGGCTTAAATTAGGCTGAATTTAAGTGGAAAAGGCTTGAATTTAGCCAATTTTAATCAAATCTAGCTTTAGACATGCTAGGTCAGGTTAGGTAATGTCAGGAGCAACAGCAACAGCAACAGGAGCAGGAACAGCAACAGGAGCAGGAACAGCAACAGGAGCAGCAACAGCAACAGGAGCTCCTCACATCCTTCTTACCCATTGCATTGTTTCTCTCTCACCCATCTCATTCTACCCAGGCATAAATCAACTCACTACTTCCCTCGTTCATGCCTCACCTTCCTCCCTCATTATCTTTATCTTCCTCCCCCCCCACTACCTTAGTCTTCCTCCCTCCCTCTCTCTCTCCCCTCTACTACCTGCTCGGCATCCAAGACACGCTTCTCGCGTCCTCCAGGCGACCTTACCACTCCCTTACCCACCTACTTCCCTGACCTTACCCACCTACTTCCCTAACCTTATTACCCTATCGACCAGACCACCTACTCATCAACCAGCTCGATCCCCCACCCCCCCCCACTATCAACCAGACAACTCCTCCTATCATCAACAGACAACCCCCCCACCCCACCATCGACCAGACAACCCCCCCACCCCACCATCGACCAGACAACCCCCCCCACCATCGACCAGACAACCCCCCACCATCGACCAGACAACCCCCCCCCACCATCGACCAGACAACCCCCCCCCACCATCGACCAGACAACCCCCCCCCCACCATCGACCAGACAACCCCCCCCACCATCGACCAGACAACCCCACCCCCACCATCGACCAGACAACCCCCCCCCCACCATAGACCAGACAACCCCCCCCCCACCATCGACCAGACAACCCCCCCCCCACCATCGACCAGACAACCCCCCCCCACCATCGACCAGACAACCCCCCCCACCATCGACCAGACAACCCCACCCCCACCATCGACCAGACAACCCCACCCCCACCATCGACCAGACAACCCCCCCCACCATCGACCAGACAACCCCCCCCACCATCGACCAGACAACCCCCCCCACCATCGACCAGACAACCCCACCCCACCATCGACCAGACAACCCCCCCCCACCATCGACCAGACAACCCCCCCCACCATCGAACAGACAACCCCCCCCCACCATCGACCAGACAACCCCCCCCACCATAGACCAGACAACCCCCCCCACCATCGACCAGACAACCCCCCCCCCCCACCATCGACCAGACAACCCCCCCCACCATCGACCAGACAACCCCCCCCACCATCGACCAGACAACCCCCCCCCCCACCATCGACCAGACAACCCCCCCCACCATCGACCAGACAACCCCCCCCCCACCATCGACCAGACAAACCCCCCCACCATAGACCAGACACCCCCCCCCCCCACCATCGACCAGACAAACCCCCCCACCATAGACCAGACAACCCCCCCCCACCATCGACCAGACAACCCCCCCCCCCCCCACCATAGACCAGACAACCCCCCCCACCATCGACCAGACAACCCCCCCACCATAGACCAGACAACCCCCCCCCCCCCCACCATCGACCAGACAACCCCCCCCACCATAGACCAGACAACCCCCCCCACCATCGACCAGACAACCCCCCCCCACCATCGACCAGACAACCCCCCCCCACCATCGACCAGACAACCCCCCCCACCATCGACCAGACAACCCCCCCCCCACCATCGACCAGACAACCCCCCCCCCACCATCGACCAGACAACCCCCCCCCACCATCGACCAGACAACCCCCCCCCACCATCGACCAGACAACCCCCCCCCACCATCGACCAGACAACCCCCCCACCATCGACCAGACAACCCCCCCCCCACCATCGACCAGACAACCCCCCCCCACCATCGACCAGACAACCCCCCCCACCATCGACCAGACAACCCCCCCCACCATCGACCAGACAACCCCCCCCCACCATAGACCAGACCACCAGTCACTATTACATACAAGAGTGACCTCCAGTATAAGATCAGTACTGGTGATGCCTTTATACACAGATCTTTTGGTATAATGTTTATTAATGTGTTTATTTCGTTGTTCCTCCTCCTCCTCCTCCTCCTCCTCCTCCTTCTCCTCCTCTTCCTCCTCCTCCTCCTCCTCCTCCTTCTCCTCCTCTTCCTCCTCCTCCTCCTCCTCCTCCTCCTTCTCCTCCTCTTCCTCCTCCTCCTTCTCCTCCTTCTCCTCCTCTTCCTCCTTCTCCTTCTCCTCCTTCTTTGTCCCGTTGTATATTATGCGTTTTATTCCTTTCCTTGTTACTCTTAACTTCCGTGACAGAGCAAGGAGAGGAATCTGGTTAAGGGAGGGGGGGGGGGGGGGTGTGGAAGGGGGTGAGGGAGATAACGGTACAGGGCGGGTGAGTGGGGCTGTATTGGCAGGTGTTGTGAGGGCGAGTGTTGTGAGGGCGAGTGTTGTGAGGGCGAGTGTTGTGAGGGCGAGTGTTGTGAGGGCGAGTGTTGTGAGGGCGAGTGTTGTGAGGGCGAGTGTTGTGAGGGCGAGTGTTGTGAGGGCGAGTGTTGTGAGGGGCGGGTGTTGTGAGGGCGAGTGTTGTGAGGGGCGGGTGTTGTGAGGGGCGGGTGTTGTGAGGGGAGGGTGTAGAGAGGGAGGGTGTAGTGAGGGGAGGGTGTTGTGAGGGGAGGGTGTTGTGAGGGCGAGTGTTGTGAGGGGAGGGTGTTGTGAGGGCGAGTGTTGTGAGGGGCAGGTGTTGTGAGGGCGAGTGTTGTGAGGGGCGGGTGTTGTGAGGGGAGGGTGTAGTGAGGGGAGGGTGTTGTGAGGGCGAGTGTTGTGAGGGGCGGGTGTTGTGAGGGCGAGTGTTGTGAGGGGCGGGTGTTGTGAGGGGAGGGTGTAGAGAGGGAGGGTGAAGTGAGGGGAGGGTGTTGTGAGGGGAGGGTGTAGAGAAGGAGGGTGTAGTGAGGGGAGGGTGTTGTGAGGGGAGGGTGTTGTGAGGGGAGGGTGTTGTGAGGGTGTTGTGAGGGGAGGGTGTTGTGAGGGGAGGGTGTTGTGAGGGGAGGGTGTAGTGAGGGGAGGGTGTTGTGAGGGGAGGGTGTAGAGAAGGAGGGAGTAGTGAGGGGAGGGTGTTGTGAGGGGAGGGTGTTGTGAGGGGAGGGTGTAGTGAGGGGAGGGTGTTGTGAGGGGAGGGTGTAGTGAGGGGAGGGTGTTGTGAGGGGAGGGTGTTGTGAGGGGAGGGTGTAGTGAGGAGAGGGTGTTGTGAGAGGAGGGTGTTGTGAGGGGCAGGTGTTGTGAGGGCGAGTGTTGTGAGGGGAGGGTGTTGTGAGGGTGAGTGTTGTGAGGGACGGGTGTTGTGAGGGCGAGTGTTGTGAGGGGAGGGTGTAGAGAGGGAGGGTGTAGTGAGGGGAGGGTGTTGTGAGGGGAGGGTGTTGTGAGGGGAGGGTGTTGTGAGGGGAGGGTGTTGTGAGGGGAAGGTGTTGTGAGGGGAGGGTGTAGTGAGGGGAGGGTGTAGTGAGGGGAGGGTGTAGTGAGGGGAGGGTGTTGTGAGGGGAGGGTGTAGAGAAGGAGGGTGTAGTGAGGGGAGGGTGTTGTGAGGGGAGGGTGTTGTGAGGGGAGGGTGTAGTGAGGGGAGGGTGTTGTGAGGGGAGGGTGTTGTGAGGGGAGGGTGTTGTGAGGGGAGGGTGTTGTGAGGGGAGGGTGTTGTGAGGGGAGGGTGTAGTGAGGGGAGGGTGTTGTGAGGGGAGGGTGTAGTGAGGGGAGGGTGTAGTGAGGGGAGGGTGTAGTGAGGGGAGGGTGTTGTGAGGGGAGGGTGTAGAGAAGGAGGGTGTAGTGAGGGGAGGGTGTTGTGAGGGGAGGGTGTTGTGAAGGGAGGGTGTAGTGAGGGGAGGGTGTTGTGAGGGGAGGGTGTAGTGAGGGGAGGGTGTTGTGAGGGGAGGGTGTAGTGAGGGGAGGGTGTTGTGAGGGGAGGGTGTAGAGAGGGAGGGTGTAGTGAGGGGAGGGTGTAGTGAGGGGAGGGTGTTGTGAGGGGAGGGTGTTGTGAGGGGAGGGTGTAGAGAGGGAGGGTGTAGTGAGGGGAGGGTGTAGTGAGGGGAGGGTGTTGTGAGGGGAGGGTGTTGTGGGGGGAGGGTGTTGTGAGGGGAGGGTGTAGAGAGGGAGGGTGTAGTGAGGGGAGGGTGTTGTGAGGGGAGGGTGTTGTGAGGGGAGGGTGTAGTGAGGGGAGGGTGTTGTGAGGGGAGGGTGTTGTGAAGGGAGGGTGTTGTGAGGGGAGGGTGTAGAGAAGGAGGGTATAGTGAGGGGAGGGTGTAGTGAGGGGAGGGTGTAGTGAGGGGAGGGTGTTGTAAGGGGAGGGTGTAGTGAGGGGAGGGTGTAGAGAGGGAGGGTGTAGTGAGGGGAGGGTGTTGTGAGGGGAGGGTGTTGTGAGGGGAGGGAGTTGTGAGAGGGAGGGTGTTGTGAGGGGAGGGTGTTGTGAGGGGAGGGTGTTGTGAGGGGAGGGTGTAGAGAGGGAGGGTGTAGTGAGGGGAGGGTGTAGTGAGGGGAGGGTGTTGTGAGGGGAGGGTGTTGTGAGGGGAGGGTGTTGTGAGGGTAGGGTGTTGTGAGGGGAGGGTGTTGTGAGGGGAGGGTGTAGAGAGGGAGGGTGTAGTGAGGGGAGGGTGTTGTGAGGGGAGGGTGTTGTGAGGGGAGGGTGTTGTGAGGGGAGGGTGTAGAGAAGGAGGGTGTAGTGAGGGGAGGGTGTAGTGAGGGGAGGGTGTAGTGAGGGGAGGGTGTTGTAAGGGGAGGGTGTAGTGAGGGGAGGGTGTAGTGAGGGGAGGGTGTTGTGAGGGGAGGGTGTAGAGAAGGAGGGTGTAGTGAGGGGAGGGTGTAGTGAGGGGAGGGTGTTGTGAGGGGAGGGTGTAGAGAAGGATAGTGTACTGAGGGGAGGGTGTAGTGAGGGGAGGGTGTTGTGAGGGGAGGGTGTAGTGAGGGGAGGGTGTAGTGAGGGGAGGGTGTTGTGAGGGGAGGGTGTAGAGAAGGAGGGTGTAGTGAGGGGAGGGTGTTGTGAGGGGAGGATGTTGTGAGGGGAGGGTGTAGAGAAGGAGGGTGTAGTGAGGGGAGGGTGTAGTGAGGGGAAGGTGTTGTGAGGGGAGGGTGTTGTGAGGGGAGGGTGTAGAGAGGGAGGGTGTAGTGAGGGGAGGGTGTTGTGAGGGGAGGGTGTTGTGAGGGGAGGGTGTAGTGAGGGGAGGGTGTAGAGAGGGAGGGTGTAGTGAGGGGAGGGTGTAGTGAGGGGAGGGTGTTGTAAGGGGAGGGTGTTGTGAGGGGAGGGTGTAGTGAGGGGAGGGTGTTGTGAGGGGAGGGTGTAGTGAGGGGAGGGTGTTGTGAGGGGAGGGTGTTGTGAGGGGAGGGTGTAGTGAGGGGAGGGTGTTGTGAGGGGAGGGTGTAGTGAGGGGAGGGTGTTGTGAGGGGAGGGTGTAGTGAGGGGAGAGTGTAGTGAGGGGAGGGTGTTGTGAGGGGAGGGTGTTGTGAGGGGAGGGTGTTGTGAGGGGAGGGTGTAGTGAGGGGAGGGTGTTGTGAGGGGAGGGTGTTGTGAGGGGAGGGTGTTGTGAGGGGAGGGTGTTGTGAGGGGAGGGTGTAGAGAAGGAGGGTGTAGTGAGGGGAGGGTGTTGTGAGGGGAGGGTGTTGTGAGGGGAGGGTGTAGTGAGGGGAGGGTGTTGTGAGGGGAGGGTGTAGTGAGGGGAGGGTGTTGTGAGGGGAGGGTGTTGATAGGGGAGGGTGTTGTGAGGGGAGGGTGTAGTGACGGGAGGGTGTGAGTGAGGGGAGGGTGTTGTGAGGGTGAGGGTGTAGTGAGGGGAGGGTGTTGTGAGGAGAGGGTGTAGAGAAGGAGGGTGTAGTGAGGGGAGGGTGTTGTGAGGGGAGGGTGTTGTGAGGGGAGGGTGTTGTGAGGGGAGGGTGTTGTGAGGGGAGGGTGTAGTGAGGGGAGGGTGTTGTGAGGGGAGGGTGTTGTGAGGGGAGGGTGTTGTGAGGGGAGGGTGTAGTGAGGGGAGGGTGTAGTGAGGGGAGGGTGTTGTGAGGGTGAGGGTGTAGTGAGGGGAGGGTGTTGTGAGGGGAGGGTGTAGTGAGGGGAGGGTGTTGTGAGGGGAGGGTGTTGTGAGGGGAGGGTGTTGTGAGGGGAGGGTGTAGTGAGGGGAGGGTGTAGTGAGGGGAGGGTGTTGTGAGGGTGAGGGTGTAGTGAGGGGAGGGTGTAGAGAGGGAGGGTGTAGAGAGGGAGGGTGTAGAGAGGGAGGGTGTAGAGAGGGAGGGTGTAGTGAGGGGAGGGTGTTGTGAGGGGAAGGTGTTGTGAGGGGAGGGTGTAGTGAGGGGAGGGTGTTGTGAGGGGAGGGTGTTGTGAGGGGAGGGTGTTCTGAGGGGAGGGTGTTGTGAGGGGAGGGTGTTCTGAGGGGAGGGTGTTGTGAGGGGAGGGTCTTGTGAGGGGAGGGTGTAGTGAGGGGAGGGTGTTGTGAGGGGAGGGTGTTGTGAGGGGAGGGTGTTCTGAGGGGAGGGTGTTGTGAGGGGAGGGTGTAGAGAAGGAGGGTGTAGAGAGGGAGGGTGTAGAGAGGGAGGGTGTAGTGAGGGGAGGGTGTTGTGAGGGGAAGGTGTTGTGAGGGGAGGGTGTAGAGAAGGAGGGTGTAGAAAGGGAGGGTGTAGAGAGGGAGGGTGTAGAGAGGGGAGGGTGTAGTGAGGGGAGGGTGTAGTGAGGGGAGGGTGTAGAGAGGGAGGGTGTAGAGAAGGAGGGTGTAGTGAGGGGAGGGTGTTGTGAGGGGAGGGTGTTGTGAGGGGAGGGTGTAGAGAGGGAGGGTGTAGAGAGGGAGGGTGTAGTGAGGGGAGGGTGTTGTGAGGGGAGGGTGTAGAGAGGGAGGGTGTAGAGAAGGAGGGTGTAGTGAGGGGAGGGTGTTGTGAGGGGAGGGTGTTGTGAGGGGAGGGTGTTGTGAGGGGAGGGTGTAGAGAAGGAGGGTGTAGTGAGGGGAGGGTGTTGTGAGGGGAGGGTGTTGTGAGGGCAGGGTGTTGTGAGGGGAGGGTGTAGAGAAGGAGGGTGTAGTGAGGGGAGGGTGTTGTGAGGGGAGGGTGTAGTGAGGGGCGGGTGTAGTGAGGGGAGGGTGTAGAGAAGGAGGGTGTAGTGAGGGGAGGGTGTTGTGAGGGGAGGGTGTTGTGAGGGCAGGGTGTTGTGAGGGGAGGGTGTAGAGAAGGAGGGTGTAGTGAGGGGAGGGTGTTGTGAGGGGAGGGTGTAGTGAGGGGAGGGTGTAGTGAGGGGCGGGTGTTGTGAGGGTGAGGGTGTAGAGAGAGCCACGCCACAAGAGGTGTAGTGCTGGAGGTGTCCCAGGTGTGGGTGTAGCGAGCCACCAGCCAGCAACACCCACACCTGGACCTGTACACCGCGTGTCCAACACAACTTTCACTCGCTCACTAATGCAATCATTATTATATAATATCTCTGTTGCTCACTGGATCACCCGTCAGGGGCCGGCGGTCCCAGTCGTCCTCGTCGTCGTCCTCGTTATTGTCGTCGTTGTCGTCGTTGTTGTCGTCGTCGTCGTTGTCGTGGTCGTCATCGTCGTCGTTGTTGTCGTCGTCGTTGTTGTCGTCGTTGTTGTCGTCGTCGTTGTTGTCGTCGTTGTTGTCGTCGTCGTTGTTGTCGTCGTTGTTGTCGTCGTCGTTGTTGTCGTCGTTGTTGTCGTCGTCGTCGTTGTTGTCGTCGTTGTCGTGGTCGTCATCGTCGTCGTTGTTGTCGTCGTCGTGGTCGTGGTCGTCGTCGTCTTGAGGTTCTCCGGACGACCGCACCATCAGTACAGGTTCCTGAGCCTACTGGGCTCTATCATATCTACATTTGAAACTGTGTATGGAGTCAGCCTCCACCACATCACTGCCTAATGCATTCCATCCGTTAACTACTCTGACACTGAAAAATTTCTTTCAAATGTCTCTGTGGCTCATGTTATCTGTCTTATCAATTCCCTTGAGAATCTTGTACGTTGTAAGCATGTCTTCCCTAAATTTTCTGCCTTCGTGTTGCAAGGAATATTTCAATCAGCCTTTCCTCGTAAGTCGTGCCCCTCAGGTCTAGGACGGCAGGGGGCGGGGCGGGCGGCAGGGGGCGGGGCGGGCGGCAGGGGGCGGGGCGGGCGGCAGGGGGCGGGGCGGGCGGGTGGCAGGGGGCGGGGCAGGGCGGGTGGCAGGGGGCGGGGCGGGCGGCAGGGGCGGCAGGGGTCGGCGCGGGCGGCAGGGGGCGGGGCGGGCGGCAGGGGGCGGGGCGGGCGGCAAGGGGCGGGGCGGGGCCGGGCGGCAGGGGGCGGGGCGGGCGGGTGGCAGGGGGCGGGGCAGGGCGGGTGGCAGGGGGCGGGGCGGGGCGGGCGGCAGGGGGCGGGGCGGGCGGGTGGCAGGGGGCGGGGCAGAGCGGGTGGCAGGGGGCGGGGCGGGCGGCAGGGGCGGCAGGGGTCGGGGCGGGCGGCACACATCAACAACGCTGTACACACAAGTGCAAGGCATGAATGGAAGTCTGAGACGTTGCCACGTTGCCTGGCGCTCTCACCTGGCCTCTCGCCGCTCTCTGCCACTCCCCTGGAGACACTTTCCTCCAGGTAGGAGACCCGGAGCAGGAGCTTTCACACCCCCTCAACCTGCCTCGTCTTCCCACACCACCTACGCAACCTACTTTAGGCTACCGAGGTGGTATTAGAGGCACGTGGCAACGGAGCGCCACGGGCAGTTATGAATGGATCACCTCACCTCGGCGTTCACCTGTTTCTATTTTAATTTTTTTGTATTCTTTATACAAATCCCTTGAATGTTAGACTCAAGTGCTTGAGTAATCGATTGGTCGGCCGGAAGCCTGTCGTTTCCGGTGATTGGGAGGTCCTGGGGTGGTGACGGAAGATTGGGGAAGGGGTGGGGGGTATGGGGGGTGGCTGGGGCTGCAACCCCCCTGTCGTAGAGGCTTCTAGAAAGCTTAAATGAGGTGATTCTCTCTATCTCTCCCTTCTGTCCATTCCATTTGTTCACTTTCTTCTTTTGTTCCAGGTCCCCATGTTCTACTGCGCTTTATAGTGGAAATGTTCTCTTATTGGCCTTGTCAATTCTATTAGGAATCTTCTATGTCGTAATTATGTCACCTTGATGTGGTCTCTCTTTAAGTGTAAAGTTCCGCTCGTTTCATTCATAGTTTAGTCTCCAGAGTTCTGATACAAACCTTGTTGTC
Source organism: Procambarus clarkii (assembly GCF_040958095.1). Lineage (NCBI taxonomy): Eukaryota > Metazoa > Arthropoda > Malacostraca > Decapoda > Cambaridae > Procambarus > Procambarus clarkii. The sequence goes on along the minus strand of NC_091167.1, from coordinate 42,379,596 downwards.
ACGCCCTTGGACCTGCCTGTGTTTACTTTAGTGTATCACGTATGTGTGTGTATGTGTGTGTGCGCGCGCGTGTGTGTGTGTGTGTGTGTGTGTGTGTGTGTGTGTGTGTGTGTGTGTGTGTGTGTGTGTGTGTGTGTGTGTGTGTGTGTGTGTGTGTGTGTGTGTGTTGTGTGTGTGTGTGTGTGTGTGTGTGTGTGTGTGTGTGTGTGTGTGTGTGTGTGTGTGTGTGTGTGTGTGTGTGTGTGTGTGTGTGTATGTGTGTGTGTGTGTGTGTGTGTGTGTTGGTAGGGGGGTCTTAGGGAGGGTGTTAGGTTCATATTACTCCAGAATGAACCTCACAAATATGGTATACCATCTTCTGGGAGCTTCATGTCCTGGGTTCGCAAATACTGTTCGCATGACGCCAGGTTTAGCATATGTTAAGGTCTCAGACCTTTCATAATGATCCTCTAATGATAGGTTAAGGGTTACTGCTGCTCCAAGGTCATGCTCTCTTGGTGATGCTGGGAGCCTTTCCTGGCCTCTTATTCAATGGCTCTTCTATTATTATCTATTTTTTCTCTCTAACCATCAAGTAGCCATTAGTTCAGTGATGTCTCCACGATAATTTGACCATTCTCATTTACTACACACACACCTCTAACTCCGGTTGTATACGTTGGTGTTTGTAGTCGTAGAGGGAACCTTAGCTCATGGGCCCCGCTTTCAATATCTATTATAGTCCCCATTTAACAAAGGACTCACTAATTTTTTGGGTTATATGACTGGCCTAATCTCATTCATGCCCTCTCGCTGTTCCTCGTAATATAAAAGTCTTCGTTTATTTGCCGATATCCCATGTAGATTTTTCATGTCTCGATCATATTACCAGATTTTTTTTTTTTTTTTTTTTAGAAAAAAATGGCTTAGGTGTTAGTGTTTTTTTTTTGTGTTGACAAGTTATCTCACGTTTGTGACTAGTCTAAAGCAAGGGCTAGGTGGAGGCTAGGTGGAGGGCTAGGTGGGGGGTTAAGAGGAAGGCTAGGTGGGGGATGGTGGGTGATTGTTGGGGGGGGGGGGGGCGGTTCGTGCCAGACAGGTGAAGGGAATGTCACCTGACGCACAGCTGGTGATGTATTCATGTCTGTACTCCTGATACAACATGTATACACGCATCACACACACACACACACACACATGTATACACACACGCACACACACACACACACACACACAGACAGACACACACACACACACACACACACACACACACACACACACACACACACACACACACACACACACACACACACACACACACACACACACACACACACACACACACACACACACACACACACACACACACACACACACACACACACAAACACACACACACAAACACACACACACATACACACACACACACACACACACACACACACACACACACACACACACACACACACACACACACACACACACACACACACACACACACACAAGGGACGTTAGAAAGAACTTTATAAGTGTCAGAGTAGTTAACAGGTGGAATGCATTAGGCAGTGATGTGGTGGAGGCTGACTCCATACACAGTTTTAAATGTAGATATGATAGAGCCCAGTAGGCTCAGGAATCTGTACACCTGTTGATTGACAGTTGAGAGGCGGGCCGAAAGAGCCAAAGCACAACCCCCGCAAACACAACTAGGTGAATACACAACACACACAAATAGACTGGAATGTAACAAAAGGAATGCATTATATGCACCGCTAGACTCGACATGACTGCAAAAGACTCCAGGGCTACTAAGACAAGTGGATCATGGAATTCAACCCCCAATGAATGCAATGTTATGAGAATACTGGAGGTGAAGGAGCGACTGAGACCAGACCAGAGTGAGGGACAGGCAACAAGGAACACTGACAAAAGTAAAATTTATACGTGTTAGTTATCATTGTATGAAAGACTGGCCATGTCTGTGGTAGAGGAGGAAATACCTCAGAATATACACTGCTTTAAAACTAATACACAACACTACACAATATACACTCATACACACTCTACTACACATTATACACTACGATAAACAATATACTTCACCTACATTATGTACACCACACGACACAATATACATCAGATAACATACACCAACCAATATAGGCCACAGTATTCTATGTGCTACACAACACTATACGATATACACATCAAAATATACACTGCTTCACTACATATATCGCTCTTCACCACCTGTGTCTCTCTCCTTACCTCTCCCTCCCTCCCTTCCTGTGTCTCTATCCTTCCTGTGTCTCTCCCTTCCTGTGTCTCTATCCTTAACTCTCCCTCCCTCCCTTCCTGTGTCTCTCCCTTCCTGTGTCTCTATCCTTCCCTCTCCCTCCCTCCCTTCCTGTGTCTCTCCCTTCCTGTGTCTCTCCCTTCCTGTGTCTCTATCCTTCCCTCCCCCTCCCTCCCTTCCTGTGTCTCTCCCTTCCTGTGTCTCTCCCTTCCTGTGTCTCTCTCCTTTCCTGTCCCTCCCCCCTTCCTGTGTCTCCCTCTCCCTTCCTGTGTCTCTCCCTTCCTGTGTCTCTCTCTTTCCCTCTCCCTCCCCCTTCCTGTGTCTCCCTCCCCCTTCCTATGTCTCCCTCTCCCTTCCCGTGTCTCTCCCTTCCTGTGTCTCTCTCCTTCCCTCTCCCTCCCTCCCTTCCTGTGTCTCTCTCCTTCCCTCTCCCTCCCCCCTTCCTGTGTCTCCCTCTCCCTTCCTGTGTCTCTCCCTTCCTGTGTCTCTCTCCTTCCCTCTCCCTCCCCCCTTCCTGTGTCTCCCTCTCCCTTCCTGTGTCTCTCCCTTCCTGTGCTTTTCCCTCTCCCTTCCTGTCTCTCCCTCTCCCTTCCTGTGTCTCCCTCTCCCTTCCTGTCTCTCCCTCTCCCTTCCTGTCTCTCTCCCTCCCCCTTCCTGTCTCTCCCTCTCCCTTTCTGTCTCTCTCTCCCTTCCTGTGTCTCCCTCCCCCTTCCTGTCTCTCTCCCTTCCTGTCTCTCCCTCTCCTTTCCTGTCTCTCCCTCCCCCTTCCTGTCTCTCTCCCTTCCTGTCTCTCCCCTTTCCTGTCTCTCCCTCCCCCTTCCTGTCTCTCCCTCTCCCTTCCTGTCTCTCCCTCTCCCTTTCTGTCTCTCCCTCCCCCTTCCTGTCTCTCTCCCTTCCTGTCTCTTCCTCTCCCTTCCTGTCTCTCTCTCTCCCTTTCTGTCTCTCCCTCCCCTTCCTGTGTCTCCCTCCCCCTTCCTGTCTCTCCCTCCCCCTTCCTGTCTCTCTCCCTTCCTATCTCTCCCTCTCCCTTCCTGTCTCTCTCCCTCCCCCTTCCTGTCTCTCCCTCCCCCTTCCTGTCTCTCTCTCTCCCTTCCTATCTCTCTCCCTCCCCCTTCATGTCTCTCCCCCATCCTGTCTCTCTCCCTTCCTGTCTCTCCCTCCCCCTTCCTGTCTCTCTCCCCCTTCCTGTCTCTCTCCCTTCCTGTCTCTCCCTCTCCTTTCCTGTCTCTCCCTCCCCCTTCCTGTCTCTCTCCCTTCCTGTCTCTCCCTCTCCCTTCCTGTCTCTCTCCCTCCCCTTCCTGTCTCTCCCTCTCCCTTCCTGTCTCTCTCCCTCCTTCTTCCTGTCTCTCCCTCTCCCTTCCTGTCTCTCCCTCTCCCTTCCTGTCTCTCCCTCCCTCTTCCTGTGTCTCCCTCCCCCTTCCTTTCTCTCCCTCCCCCTTCCTGTCTCTCCCTCCCACCCTTCCATAGCCACTCCCTGCTTTCCCCCCCTCCCTCCCTCCCTCCCCCCTCCCTCCCCCCCCCCTCCCTCCACTCCCTTTCCTGCCTCGTCCTTGAGAGGAATGTAAAGGTTGCCTCAATACGTCCTGCTTGCTGCCTCCCTAATGGTATCCTGTCTGCTGCCTCTCTGGCTCCTTGCCTGCTGCCTCTCTGCTCCTTGTCTGCTGCCTCTCTGGCTCCTTGACTGCTGCCTCTCTGGCTCCTTGCCTGCTGCCTCTCTGCCCCTTGTCTGCTGCCTCTCTGCTCCTTGTCTGCTGCCTCTCTGCTCCTTGTCTGCTGCCTCTCTGCTCCTTGTCTGCTGCCTCTCTGCTCCTTGTCTGCTGCCTCTCTGCTCCTTGACTGCTGCCTCTCTGCTCCTTGACTGCTGCCTCTCTGCTCCTTGTCTGCTGTCTCTCTGCTCCTTCTCTGCTGCCTCTCTGCTCCTTGACAGCTGCCTCTCTGCTCCTTGTCTGCTGTCTCTCTGCTCCTTGTCTGCTGCCTCTCTGCTCCTTGACTGCTGCCTCTCTGCTCCTTGTCTGCTGCCTCTCTGCTCCTTGACTGCTGCCTCTCTGCTCCTTGTCTGCTGCCTCTCTGCTCCTTGACTGCTGCCTCTCTGCTCCTTGTCTGCTGCCTCCCTGCTACCGTCTTTCTAGTGTGGCTTTCTGCTTCATGTTTCTCCTGCTACCTGCCTGCCTGCCTCTCTGCCTGCCTGCCTGCCTCTCTGCCTGCCTGCCTGCCTGCCTGCCTCTCTGCCTGCCTGCCTGCCTCTCTGCCTGCCTACCTGCCTGCCTGCCTGCCTCTCTGCCTGCCTGCCTGCCTCTCTGCCTGCCTCTCTGCCTGCCTGCCTGCCTGCCTCTCTGCCTGCCTGCCTGCCTCTCTGCCTGCCTGCCTCTCTGCCTGCCTACCTGCCTGCCTGCCTGCCTCTCTGCCTGCCTCTCTGCCTGCCTGCCTGCCTCTCTGCCTGCCTGCCTCTCTGCCTGCCTACCTGCCTGCCTGCCTGCCTCTCTGCCTGCCTCTCTGCCTGCCTGCCTGCCTGCCTCTCTGCCTGCCTGCCTCTCTGCCTGCCTGCCTCTCTGCCTGCCTACCTGCCTGCCTGCCTGCCTCTCTGCCTTTATACCAGTGGACACGCACGCGTGTGTGTATCAGTGCGTGCGTATACACACACAGGGGCACACGTGCGTGTGTGTGTGTATTAGTGCGTGCGCACACACTCACATGCGTGAGACAGGGGCCCCACAAGGCGTACCTCACAGTAAACGTTGCGTAACTCACAGCTGGTGGTGGTGTGAGGGCGGTGAGTGCCCGCCCTGTCCCTCACACCTCATGCTGGCCACGTTACTCAACTTCCGGTAGACCCGGGCCGTCAGGGTAATATAGGTCAAGAGGCCCTCGGGGTTAAAGGTCACTTTGGCTCACTTTTAATCGCTACTTTACACTTCCTCCCACTTTGTTTCCTCAAGACTTACTCCTTGAAGACTTATCCCTTGAAGACTTACCCTTGAAGACTTACCCCTTGAAGACTTATCGCTTGAAGATTTATCCCTTGAAGACTTATCCCTTGAAGACTTATCCCTTGAAGACTTATCCCTTGAAGACTTGTCCTTTGAAGACTTACCCCCTTGAAGACTTTCCACTTGAAGACTTATCCCTTGAAGACTTACCCTTGAAGACTTACCCTTGAAGACTTACCCCTTGAAGACTTATCGCTTGAAGATTTATCCCTTGAAGACTTATCCCTTGAAGACTTATCCCTTGAAGACTTATCCCTTGAAGACTTGTCCTTTGAAGACTTACCCCCTTGAAGACTTTCCACTTGAAGACTTATAATTTGAAGACTTACCTCTTGAAGACTTGTCCCTTGAAGACTTATCCCTTGAAGACTTACCCCTTGAAGACTTATCGCTTGAAGATTTATCCCTTGAAGACTTATCCCTTGAAGACGTATCCCTTGAAGACTTGTCCCTTGAAGACTTACCCCCTTGAAGACTTTCCACTTGAAGACTTGTCCCTTGAAGACTTGTCCCTTGAAGACTTGTCCCTTGAAGACTTGCCCCTTGAAGACTTACCCCTTGAAGACTTACCCCTTGAAGACTTACCCCTTGAAGACTTACCCCTTGAAGACTTACCCTTGAAGACTTTCCACTTGAAGACTTGTCCCTTGAAGACTTACCCCTTGAAGAGTTACCCTTGAAGACTTATCACTTGAAGATTTATCCCTTGAAGACTTATCCCTTGAAGACTTATCCCTTGAAGACTTGTCCTTTGAAGACTTACCCCCTTGAAGACTTTCCACTTGAAGACTTATCCTTTGAAGACTTACCTCTTGAAGACTTGTCCCTTGAAGACTTATCCCTTGAAGACTTATCCCTTGAAGACTTGTCCTTTGAAGACTTACCCCCTTGAAGACTTTCCACTTGAAGACTTATCCTTTGAAGACTTACCTCTTGAAGACTTGTCCCTTGAAGACTTATCCCTTGAAGACTTACCCCTTGAAGACTTATCGCTTGAAGATTTATCCCTTGAAGACTTATCCCTTGAAGACGTATCCCTTGAAGACTTGTCCCTTGAAGACTTACCCCCTTGAAGACTTTCCACTTGAAGACTTGTCCCTTGAAGACTTGTCCCTTGAAGACTTGTCCCTTGAAGACTTGCCCCTTGAAGACTTACCCCTTGAAGACTTACCCCTTGAAGACTTACCCCTTGAAGACTTACCCCTTGAAGACTTACCCTTGAAGACTTTCCACTTGAAGACTTGTCCCTTGAAGACTTACCCCTTGAAGAGTTACCCTTGAAGACTTATCACTTGAAGATTTATCCCTTGAAGACTTATCCCTTGAAGACTTATCCCTTGAAGACTTGTCCTTTGAAGACTTACCCCCTTGAAGACTTTCCACTTGAAGACTTATCCTTTGAAGACTTACCTCTTGAAGACTTGTCCCTTGAAGACTTATCCCTTGAAGACTTACCCCTTGAAGACTTATCGCTTGAAGATTTATCCCTTGAAGACTTATCCCTTGAAGACTTATCCCTTGAAGACTTGTCCCTTGAAGACTTACCCCCTTGAAGACTTTCCACTTGAAGACTTTCCACTTGAAGACTTGTCCCTTGAAGACTTGTCCCTTGAAGACTTGTCCCTTGAAGACTTGCCCCTTGAAGACTTACCCCTTGAAGCCTTACCCCTTGAAGACTTACACCTTGAAGACTTACCCTTGAAGACTTACCCTTGAAGACTTTTCACTTGAAGACTTATCCCTTGAAGACTTACCTCTTGAAGACTTGTCCCTTGAAGACTTATCCCTTGAAGACTTACCCCTTGAAGACTTATCGCTTGAAGATTTATCCCTTGAAGACTTGTCCCTTGAAGACTTATCCCTTGAAGACTTGTCCCTTGAAGACTTACCCCCTTGAAGACTTGTCCCTTGAAGACTTGTCCCTTGAAGACTTGCCCCTTGAAGACTTACCCCTTGAAGATGTTAGAGCAAGATGGCCGGTATAGAGCAAGATGGCCGGTATAGAGCAAGATGGCCGGTATAGAGCAAGATGGCCGGTAGAGAGCAAGATGGCCGGTATAGAGCAAGATGGCCGGTATAGAACAAGATGGCCGATATAGAGCAAGATGGCCGGTATAGAGCAAGATGGCCGGTATAGAGCAAGATGGCCGGTATAGAGCAAGATGGCCGGTAGAGAGCAAAATGGCCGGTATAGAGCAAGATGGCCGGTATAGAGCAAGATGGCCGATATAGAGCAAGATGGCCGGCATAAAGCAAGATGGCTGGTATAGAGCAAGATGGCCGGTATAGAACAAGATGGCTGGTATAGAGCAAGATGGCCGGTATAGAGCAAGACGGCCGGTATAGAGCAAGATGGCCGGTATAGAGCAAGATGGCCGGTATAGAGCAAGACGGCCGGTATAGAGCAAGATGGCCGGTATAGAGCAAGATGGCCGGTATAGAGCAAGATGGCCGATATAGAGCAAGATGGCCGGTATACAACAAGATGGCTGGTATAGAGCAAGATGGCCGGTATAGAGCAAGATGGCCGGTATAGAGCAAGATGGCCGGTATAGAGCAAGATGGCCGGTATAGAGCAACATGGCCGGTATAGAACAAGATGGCTGGTATAGAGCAAGATGGCCGGTATAGAGCAAGATGGCCGGTATAGAGCAAGATGGCCGGTATAGAGCAAGATGGCCGGTATAGAGCAAGATGGCCGGTATAGAGCAAGATGGCCGGTATAGAGCAAGATGGCCGGTATAGAGCAAGATGGCCGGTATAGAGCAAGATGGCCGGTAGAGAGCAAGATGGCCGGTATAGAGCAAGATGGCCGGTATAGAGCAAGATGGCCGGTAGAGAGCAAGATGGCCGGTATAGAGCAAGATGGCTGGTATAGAGCAAGATGGCCGGTATAGAGCAAGACGGCCGGTATAGAGCAAGATGGCCGGTAGAGAGCAAGATGGCTGGTATAGAGCAAGATGGCCGGTATAGAGCAAGATGGCCGGTATAGAGCAAGATGGCCGGTAGAGAGCAAGATGGCTGGTATAGAGCAAGATGGCCGGTATAGAGCAAGATGGCCGGTATAGAACAAGATGGCTGGTATAGAGCAAGATGGCCGGTATAGAGCAAGACGGCCGGTATAGAGCAAGATGGCCGGTAGAGAGCAAGATGGCTGGTATAGAGCAAGATGGCCGGTATAGAGCAAGATGGCCGGTATAGAACAAGATGGCTGTTATAGAGCAAGATGGCCGGTATAGAGCAAGACGGCCGGTATAGAGCAAGATGGCCGGTAGAGAGCAAGATGGCCGGTATAGAGCAAGATGGCCGGTATAGAGCAAGATGGCCGGTATAGAGCAAGATGGCTGGTATAGAGCAAGATGGCCGGTATAGAGCAAGATGGCCGGTATAGAGCAAGATGGCCGGTATAGAGCAAGATGGCTGGTATAGAGCAAGATGGCCGGTGGAACAGGAACAAGTGGCCGCTTTCCCGTTAATCGGTTTTAATTTTGTGAGAAATAATATTCTTGTCCATATCCGGCTTCCTACCTGGCCTCTCTCTCTCTCTCTCTCTCTCTCTCTCTCTCTCTCTCTCTCTCTCTCTCTCTCTCTCTCTTTCTCTCTCTCTCTCTCTCTCTCTCCCCCTCCCTCCCTCCCTCTCTGTCTCTCTGTCTCTGTCTCTCTGACTCTCTCTCTTAGGGGGAGGGGTGTGGGGCTATGGGAAGGGGGGTGAAAGGGGTGGAAGGGGGGGATGGGGTGGGAGGGTAGAAGAGAGAGGGAAGAATTGGCATCTCGCCCGAGCGAAAGTATTCCAATCACATCCAGGATGATTTGCTAGTTTGCTGCCCACTAACAACCAGTGATTAGTTAGTGGTCAATAGTGATTTGGCCACTGTTGGCTAGTTATTAAGTCTTATTGATTCGTTAGTAGCGGTTAATGACAGAGGACTCGTGATTGACTAATTATTTATTAATGATTGTTGACTGGTAGTTAGTGATTAGCGATAGTTCTTTGCTATTTGTGATTTGAGTGGCTAGTAACTGGCGAAGCGTGACTGGTAACTGTTGACTGATTAACCAATCAGAATGAACTGTTCGAATTGTAAAATATACAATTAATTATTATTATATCAAGCAGAGAATAGAAATCCTAATCACAACATGAGACTGAAATGGGATCCAATCATCTCCTCTCAAGGAGGAGGAGGAGAAGGAAGGAGGAGGAGGAGGAAGGAGGAGGAAGGAGGAGGAGGAGGAAGGAGGAGGAGGAGGAAGGAGGAGGAGGAGGAAGGAGGAGGAGGAGGAGGAGGTGGTGTTAGGATCCTATTTCGAGGCGGGGAAGTGCAGAGATCCTTCAGGAGTCTGGGAAAAAAATCCTGGTCAGGTTCCGGGGATGTGTTGGGTAATATCCTGTACAGGATGCTGGAAGCCGGTGGGGAAACTTCCTAGGGAAGGGACGGAGGCCGGGAAGAAGGGAGGGTAGGGGGAGGGAGAGAGAGGGAAGGAAGAGGGAGAAAGGGAAGGTAGAGGAAGGAGACTATTATACTCTGCTGTCTAGTGATTCCTGGGGTATATTTTTGTTTTTTTGTGACTGTGTGTTTGTCAATTCTTCTCTATCCCTCTCTCTGTCTTTCTCTATCCCTTTTTCTACATTTTCTCTATCTCTTTTTTTATACTTTTTCTCTCTATCCCTCAATACCGCTTCTATCTCTCACTCTCTAAATCTGTTGTATCCCTCTCTGTATCTCTTCTACCTCTACCTTTTGTCTCTATCCCTCTCTACACCTCTTCTCTAATTATCCCTTTATACACCTCTTCTCTGATTAACCCTCTCTACACCTCTTTGATTATCCCTTTATACACCTCTTCTCTCTCTCTCTCTCTTTATCCAGCCCATTAACAACCACAGTTGTCTATACTCGGGATTAAGGCTTTCTGCATGGCTTGCCTCCAGTAGGGAGATGGACGAACCAGGCTCTATGTTAAGAGATACATACGATACATGGACACATACTACACACTGTATCAATATTTTAACATAATACAAAAAATAAACTCTGGATTTGGGCTCGTACATAAGCCTCTGGAGGTAGGCCTATAGCATGTGAAATAAAATTCATTGTAAAACAAAATAATTGCGTTAATTTTAATATTATAGGTAGTTTTATAATCCAGGATTTGATCGAGATATTTTATCAGATGATCGGGAGTGGAAAGATTAATTGGCATGATTGAGATCCAATTAACGAAGATGATTATGACCCTAAGCTGAGGTCACAGTGCACTACGTTACTTTGAGGTTACCTTGAGGTGCTTCCGGGGCTTAGCGACCCCGCGGCCCGGTCGTCGATCAGGCCTCCTGGTTGCTGGACTGATCAACCAGGCTGTTGGACGCGGCTGCTCGCTGCCTGGCGTATGAGTCACAGCCTGGTTGATCAGGTAACTACGAGCAAGTTTACAGGTCAATTTGGACTGGAATTCACAATAAAACTGAGACAATGTCCATAATGTGTCTGAAGTCGTTACACATGAGAACATAGGTAACTTGCAGAAGGTCACGTGATCCATACGAGGCAGCTTCTCATGTTCCATACGTGTCGGCGCCTATTGACCCACACGAGGCACTTCCTATTTCAAATACCCGCTGTAGTCATTGTGGTTTAACTACAATGCTCTACATTTCAGACTGTATATAGACCAAGAGTTAAAATCCCCTGAAACTTAGCAAAATGAGCAATGCGAGTCATCCTTTGGGGACTCCAAAATCCACGAGAATACGATGACCAACTATAAATCGGAAAATGAATAGACGACGACGTTTCGGTCCGTCCTGGACCACATTATCACATACGACTTGAAAATGGTCCGAAGATGAGGAGGAGACTATGACCGAAACGTCGTCGTCTCCGCCTCATCTTCTAGTGTGTGGTTTGGTCGTCAAATCTCATAGTCAATATGAGAGCAGAGTTAAAATAACTTACCATAAGTGAGAAAATTTTGTCCATCAACACAGATTTCGGCGTGAAGGCCACTGAGTAGATCTCCGCAACACAAGACATTTCAAGCTAAACTTTCTAACACTCACCCCGAGTTCTATAGAAGAAGAGGGAAATTTGCTGACGTATTTTGGTATTATAAGGGATCCAAGCCCATCGAAATATTATATACGTACCCGACTTAATAAATGATCACTCATATAATCCATGGAATAACTGGGATCTATGAGATGAATTATTAAATGCCTCTAAGAAAATAGTGTAAACGCTACGTTATTTAACTACTTAACAATGAAAAAAAAATATCACAGAGTGGCGAGATTATGAGTAACGACGTGTATCAGTGACGTCTCGATGTATGTCGACGTCAGAGCTATAATGACGTCTCTGTAGAAGTAGATGGAAGATGTAAAAGATGCCCATCTACGTGAAAGGCACGGAACGCTACATAAAGAGTGGCAAGCAGGATAATGAATTTGGAGGAAACTCTATAAATTTTTTATACCAGACCGGCAGAGAATTCAAAAGGAGCAGCATGGAGAGTGTATGGAACTGGATGACAGATCCACTGGCATTCCAGAATTACAGATACAATTACCCACCGAAAGGGAACTACAACTACGACAGAAAACTGCCCTACAACAATCAGTACTGGTCAGAACAAACTCATTATGTCCACGATTAATGGACGTGCCGAAAAAGTCTTCCATTCAAACTATCACTAATAGAGTAACCTCATTCATCTTTGCCAACATACAAGGACTGAAAACAAGAACAAACAACAAAGTACAGTTCATAAATGGCCTCCTCACGGAGTCAAATGCAGTATTTGGAGCTTTCACAGAAACCCATGCAGGGGAATTGTTGGACAGTGAGATCTGGATTCCAGGATATAACCTATACAGGTGTGATAGGAAAATTAGGTCACATGGAGGAGTGGGTCTGTATATTAGGGAAGACCTTGTATGCTCGGAGCTCCTAAACGTTACAAATGAGGTGGTAGAGGTACTGGGATTAAAAATAGAGAAAATAAATTTAGTGATTATACTAATATACAAACCGCCAGATGCAACGGCTGAGGAATTCACAGAACAGATAAGCAAAATAGAGAATAGCCTTGATAATTTGGAGAACCCGATACCTGATATTATTTTCCTAGGTGACTTCAACTTGCCTAGTCTCAGGTGGAAAATAGCAAACAATAATATTATACCAGGAAATCTAACAGGACCTAACCAACCACAGATTAGAGAACTACTTAGATTCTGTGACAAATTTTCACTCAATCAGCAGATATCGGAGCCAACGAGAAATGAAAATATTCTAGATCTGGTCTTTACGAACAATGAAGACATTATCAGAGACATTACGATATCAGATACCACATACTCAGATCACAAACTCATTGAAGTGCAAACGACCATCAATACTCAGAATAGACCTAAAACGTTGATAAAGCGAGAGGGGCTATTCAGTAAATTCAATTTTAATAATAAAAGGATAGACTGGGAGATAATAAACAGGGAACTTACAAACATTCCATGGGGAACTGTTCTAAATAATACAAGTCCTACAGAAGGAATAGAAAAACTTACTTCAGAAGCGTATCAAGTCTGTCTGAAACATGTTCCTTTGAGGAAAGCCAGAAAGAGATCTAACGTAGAAAGAGAACGCAGACGACACTATAAACGCAGGAAAAAAATAACGGAACTGCTTATGCAGACACGAATTTCCCGTCAAAGAAGGAATAATTTAAATAGGGAGATTGAAGAAATCGAGCGGAAATTGAAACACTCATATGAAACTGAAGAAAGGCAGTTAGAACAGAAAGCAATTCAGGAAATAAAGAAAAATCCAAAATATTTCTTCTCATATGCGAAATCAAAAGCAAAAACCACTGCCAGTATTGGACCTATTCGTACAAGTGAAGGTTCATACACGGAGGATGACAAAGAAATTAGTGAAATCCTAAAAAAGCAGTATGAGGACATGTTTAGCACTCCAATAAACAACATGAAGGTGGAAGATCCAGACATTTTCTTTATGCGGGATATTCAAACCCCGGTAAATATAACTGATATAAACACGAGCGCACTAAATTTTGAAAAAGAAATTGAAAACATGCCCATGCACTCGGCCCCAGGTCCAGACTCATGGAATTCAATATTTATAAAGAAATGCAAAGTGCCGGTAGCACAGGCACTCAGTATAGTGTGGAGGAAGAGCTTGGACACGGGGGAGATACCAGATGCACTTAAAGTAGCAGACATAGCCCCTCTACACAAGGGAGGGAGCAAAGCATTGGCAAAAAATTATAGACCAGTTGCACTAACATCGCACATCATAAAAGTATTTGAGAGAGTGATTAGGAGTCAGGTCACCAATTTCATGGAGACCAATGACCTTCATAACCCAGGCCAACATGGATTTCGAGCGGGAAGATCGTGCCTCTCACAGCTACTTGAGCACTACGACAAAGTCACTGAGGCATTAGAAGAGAAACAGAATGCTGATGTGATATACACGGACTTCGCAAAGGCCTTCGATAAATGTGACCATGGCGTGATAGCACACAAAATGAAGTCAATGGGAATAACCGGTAAAGTAGGACGCTGGATACTCAGTTTTCTGTCAAACAGGACTCAGCGAGTAACTGTCAACCATATAAAATCTAGTCCAAGTGCAGTGAAAAGCTCTGTACCTCAGGGTACAGTCCTTGCACCACTGCTTTTCCTTATTCTCATATCAGATATAGACAAAAATACAAGTCACAGCTTCGTATCATCCTTTGCAGATGACACAAAAATCAGTATGAAAATTACCTCGGCTGAGGACATTGAAAAACTTCAAGCTGATATTAATAAAGTTTTCGACTGGGCATCAGAAAATAACATGATGTTTAACAGTGATAAATTCCAGGTACTCAGGTACGGTAAAAATGAGGACCTTAAACATAATACAGAGTACAAAACACAATCAAATGTACCCATAGTAGGAAAACAGCATGTAAAGGATTTGGGAATAATAATGTCGGACGACCTAACGTTTAAGGAGCATAACCAAGCAAATATTGCGACAGCCAGAAAAATGATAGGATGGATTACGAGAACTTTCAAATCCAGGGATCCCATCACAATGGTTGTACTCTTCAAGGCACTTGTGTTGTCCCGTCTTGAGTACTGCTCAGTACTCACTTCCCCCTTCAAAGCAGGAGAGATTGCTGAAATAGAGGGAATACAGAGAACATATACGGCACGCATAGACGCAATAAAGCACCTAAATTATTGGGATCGTCTCAAAGCCCTCCAAATGTACTCACTAGAAAGAAGACGAGAGAGATATCAAATAATATACACCTGGAAGATACTGGAGGGTCAAGTACCAAATCTACACAGTAAAATAACAACGTACTGGAGTGAACGACATGGAAGAAAATGTAGAATAGAACCAATGAAGAGCAGAGGTGCCATAGGCACAATCAGAGAACACTGTATAAACATCAGAGGTCCGCGGTTGTTCAACGTCCTCCCAGCAAGCATAAGAAATATTGCCGGAACAACAGTGGACATTTTCAAGAGGAAACTAGATTTATTCCTCCAAGGAGTGCCGGACCAACCGGGCTGTGGTGGGTATGTGGGCCTGCGGGCCGCTCCAAGCAACAGCCTGGTGGACCAAACTCTCACAAGTCGAGCCTGGCCTCGGGCCGGGCTTGGGGAGTAGAAGAACTCCCAGAACCCCATCAACCAGGTATCAACCAGGTATCTACCTCTACGTGAGTGAGAGAACGTTTAGTCTGTGCTCCCGGTTGGAGGCCAGGCAGTTGAACTTAGCTCACACGGTGAACTGAGATTGTATGAGGAGTGCCATAGGAGGGTTAGGGTCGATCCCCCCATGCCTCTGCTTAAGTTGAACTGACTCCTATTGCGACAACTAACGACTCCTGTGAAGTCTGAAATGTGGATTTGATTGTCCATAGAATAACTAAAATTCTTCTGCTGTTATCGGCGTTCAAAAAAGCTAACTAGGTGATGCTAAGCTTTTTTGACACACTGTACTCCACTTCATATAGTCTAGGGTAGCTGCACTAATGCACATGTACCTCATGTATTAATAAAAAAAAATATCGGCGTTCAGTCAACAACGATAATGATGATTTAACTTTAAATCAAAGTTACTTGAACATGTTTCCCTTGATAATGGTTCAGGACTAATTCCTGGACTAAGTCCCGGATTCTTATCAAGTTCCGGACCCTTGTCAAGTCCCGGACCCTTGTCAAGTCCTGGACCCTTATCAAGTTCCGGACCCTTGTCAAGTCCCGGACCCTTGTCAAGTCCCGGACCCTTGTCAAGTCCTGGACCCTTATCAAGTTCCGGACCCTTGTCAAGTCCCGGACCCTTGTCAAGTCCTGGACCCTTGTCAAGTCCCGGACCCTTGTCAAGTTCTCCATCTAGAACATGTCACCGTCGTGACGTGTCCACGACGCCAGCCACACACATCAGAACAAGTTGCTCCAATCATTAGAGCCAAAGACTCATCTCTTGTTCCACATCTGTGACATCCCCTCCGGCCCTCTACACAGCTCCTCATTACACATCAGCTTTCAAAACCATTTCCACCTATATATGTCATGGGTTCGCTACGTCATGGGTTCGTATCCTGGCCGGGGAGGATTTACTGGGCGCAATTCCTTAACTGTAGCCTCTGTTTAACTCAACAGTAAAATGTGTACTTGGATGAAAAAACGATTCTTCGCGGCAGGGGATCGTATTCCAGGGACCTGCCCGAAACGCTACGCCTACTAGTGGCTGTACAAGAATGTAACAACTCTTGTATATATCTCAAAAAATATATATATATATATATATATATATTTTCTGGTCGTCGCCGAATCCTTGAAGTACTGCCAACCAGGCTCAGTATGCAGTTGCTTCCAGTGGATGTTGACAAGCTGGTATCCCGGATGTCCTCTATATGTCAACAACACACACTTCCATTCGTAAACACTCACACTTCCGCTGCCTCATAGTGTGAGAGACAAACAAATTTATCCATGAACAAATCCACAAGGGTCGTGACGAGGATTCGAACCTGCGTCCGAGAGTATCCCAGACGCTGCCTTAATCGACTGAGCTACGACATGATCAATCGGTCGATTAACGCAGCGACTGGGATGCTCTCGGACGTAGGTTCGAATCCTCGTCACGGCCCTTGTGGATTTGTTCATTTGATGCATCACGCTATTGTGATTTCTGTGTGTAAATTTATCCATATTTAATTGGTCACAACACTGGACCCCTTATTAAGTCCTGGACTCCATATTAACTACAGGACGCTTATCAACTGTGGGCCCTCATCTAGTCCTGAACCCCTTATCACCTCCTGGACCGTTGTCAAGTCCCGGACCCTTTCTAAGTCTTGAACCCTTAATAACGTGCCAGACCCTTTTCAAGTTCAGGACAATTATCAGCTCGTGGACCCTT